>NC_056732.1:1033580472-1033815472 GCF_019279795.1 Protopterus annectens | reverse complement strand
AACACCATCATCCAGCTCTGTTAATAGTATCCTCACCTTATTGGTCTTTGACTTCTGTAGTCTTACAACAGCTCACTTACAACCTCCAACACTTCCCATAAACCAGGGGTCTGCAACCTGCGGCTCTGGAGCCGCAAGTGGCTCTTCTACCCATTGGCAGTGGCTCTCTGTAACTGAAAAATAAAGGCCACTCTACCACACAACACATACACACAGAGCAAGTGAGTGATGGACCTTAAATATTGCACTTATAAACTTGCCAGAACAACATGATTTCTGTTGCCATGCATTCCACACAAACAGAGCAATCAAGCGATCCCCTGGCAGCAGCAGCATCTCCTGAAAGGTTTCTATACACAAGAAATCTGGACAGAGCCACAAATAAAGGGGAAGAAAGGAACAGAAATAGGGATGGACTTTAAATATTGTTCTTATAAACTTGCAAGAATAACATGGTTTCTGTTAACATGCATTTTACACACACACACACACACACACACACACACACACACACACACACACACACACACACACACACACACACACACACACACACACACCAATTGAGCAATCCCAACAAAGGAACAAAAATAGGGACAGGTGTTAAATATTGCACTTATAAACTTAGTTATTTTATATTTAGGATAATAACTATATATAAAACTTTATATGCTGTGTTGTCTTCATTTTAGGGATCAAATAGGTCTTGTGGCTCCCGATGAATTTTATTTGGTGGGAGAGGGGCCAAATGGCTGTTTTGATAGTGAAGGTTGCAGACCCCTGCCATAAACCTATGCTCCTCCCCATCAATTTCCTTTCATTTTTCTTCACCTTCTGTTTTTTCATAAATATTGTAAATATATACTATAAGTGTAGTCTTAATGAATTCACTTTAATGATTTGTTTCCTTTTACATTTACTGCCTTCTTCAATGTAATGATTTAGTATGCACTCTAACTGTTTCCATGTTCTACTTACTTTAATTACCTTATATTGTCTGTATTTCTATCTGAATCTTCCAGATTGTAACTGAAATTGGTCTTCTGTGACCAAAACTCAACCCCAGTCAACAAATTCAAATAAATAAGTAAATAAATAAAAGTATGTGTACACTAAATTAATATGGCTAAGGAGATGATGACATGGGTACAGGTGAGTAAAACATCAAGATGAAACATGCACTTCTTATGTTATAGCTGGTGTAGCTGGTATATCTTACTGAAGCTTCAGCTGATGATTCCATTGTGTCCCCCACAATTTATTCAGAAGAGGTATAACTGTGTATATGTTATAATGTGTCCGTGAACTGATACACTGGATACCCTATATAGAATGACCAACATTTTGTCATCTGCCTTAACTGCCATAGTGTTTACCCTAGTTATCCTTGACTGTTTTCCTCTGCTACTTCAATGAGTATGCCTCCCTTGCTCTATTCTTGAATTTGTTGCCTTCCCTTATGTAGATGCTACTCCCTCTCCTTTCTGTCATTACTCAGGAGTTTATAGCCTAATATTACCATATTCCTCTCCATCTGGTGACTGTATCAGATTTCTATGATGCCAACAATGTTCACCATCCTTTCTTGTATCACTGTTTGCAATTCCTCCTCATCCTTCTTGCATGTTCATACATTCATAGGTGGTTACTAGGCCACTGGACCAAGAGCCATTTTAAGCCTAGATAAACCTACCTCAAATTTAGCAAAACTTTGCTGTGGTGTTAATACCCCAAGGAATTTTGCAATTACAATATAGACTTGTACATATTAAGCATCCACAGTCTGTCCCTGTTGATTAGGCAAACCAGGGAAAAATTTGCAATTTGGAAGTTGGCATGAAATTCGTGTGGATGCTTTATAAAAAAAATATTTTATAGTTTACAAATAAGTTATTTTATTAGTTTGGAAATGTTTCCTAATAGCTACAATTATGTTGTAATGCATGAGCTCTAATTCTAAATCTAATAACTGTCAATTGTTCTACTATATCATGTAACTGGTAGGAGATAGGTTAGTTTTGTGAGAGTATATTTGCAAACTTTACCAAAGGCATGGTAAAGGTGATGTATGGACACTTCAGTTCATGCAGTATTCCTACATATGGAAATAAAATTTATTTTTCTTTCTTGGTCATATAGTAATGTACATTATTTTATGCCATGATATGTGACTGTGCATGCCACATCTGGGAAGGAATGCTTTTTGCAGAGCTTATTTAAGAGGAACTTTCCTACGGCATTTGTATTAGACATGCATGGGTTCATAGGTTCATAGGTAGGTACTTGGCTATTGGGCCAAGGGCCTATGTAAGCCTAGCCAACAAGGTGCCCTGCCTTACGTCACCCAAGAAAATTATTTTCCTGTGCCACTGTTGAACAGAGACACAGAAGTGATCTCTGGGGTGTATTTCCTATTTCCCATCCATTCATCAAGATTTTTCTTGAAGAATGCTAATGAAGAACTTTGCTTGGCATAGATGGGTAGCCTGTTTCAGAGTATGGGAAATCTCTGGGACAGGAATTTATCCCTCCAGCATGCCCTGTTTATTGTGGTGACAAGGTTTAGGTCCCTAGAGCATGTAGCTCAGAGGGATTGGGATTTCTTTAGGTGTAGCATGTCCAACAGCTCTGGGTTTGACATAGCTTTATATGTTAGGTAGAGATCACCTCAGAGTAGGAGATATGCTACGGAGTAAAGCTGGAGTTTTTTGAGGCGGTCAGTGTAGGGCATTTGTTTGAGGCCAGTAATCCTCTTTGTGAGGTACTTCTGTGGCCTTTCCAGCTGCTGCAGATGTCTTGTGAGGTACATTCCAAAAGGGGCGTTGCACTCTATAATGGGTCTAATGAGTGTCGAGTAGAGGGGAACAATGACCTCTTTTTTTCCTGGATGAGAACCCTTTTTTGATGAGGTGTGCCATGTAGAAGGACTTCCTGACTACTGTGTTGATGTGACTATCAAAGGAGAGACTACTGTCCACCTGGGTCCCAAGGTCTCTTATCATACATTTGGTGTTAAGTAGATTGCTGCCTATGTGGTAGTTCATGGGTACAGAGATTTTACCAAAGGGGATGATACTGCACTTTTTGGCATTGAGCTTGAGGCCATGGCTCTGACACCAGGCATCTGTCTCAGCGAGGCCCTTCTGTAGGATGTCCACATCATTTGGGGACTTGACTATGGCTCCTAGTTTGCAGTCATCTGTGAACTTTGTTAGCCAGAGGCCTTCTGTGTTAGCCTGTACTTCAGAGATGTAGATACCAAACAGGAGAGGTCCCAGGATGGAACCCTGTGGTACTCCACTTGTCACTGCTTTGAGGTCAGATTTGGAGTCTGCAACTTTTGCAGTGTGGGTTCTGTCAGTGAGCCATTTGGCAACCCATCTTGTGATGTAGGGATTTATACCTAGTTTAGTGAGTTTAGCTATAATTCCAGAATGGGGGATGGTGTCGAAAGCCTTGGTGAGGTCAAGATAGGCTGTGTGAACCACTTTACCCTCATCTACGGCTTTGGTGACTGCCTCAAAGAAGTCGATCAGGTTCAGGAGGCATGATCTGCCTTTCCCAAACCCAAACTGGGTGGGATCCAGAGTTTGGAGGTTACTAATGTCTTTGTTTATGAGCCCCATGATGATACGTTCCATGGCCTTGCAGACCAGGCTCGTCAGACTAATAGGTTGATAGTTCCCGGGATCAGTGGTGGCTCCCCCTTTGTGGAGTGGGATAACTGTTGCTGTGCGCCATTCAGAGAGCACAAAGCCTGATGTGAGGCTGTTATTGAAAATAGTGCTTAAGTGGGGAGCCAGTTCGTTCTGAAGTTCGTGTAAAACACAGCCTGGGATGTTGTCCGGTCCCATGGATGCTGCGTTTTTGGCTTTAGAGAGTGCAGCTTTTACCTGTGTAGTTGTGATTACAGGGACTCTGCATTCTTCCTGTATAGATATGGGCCTTTTAAGGGGTGAGGGGGGGGGTAAAGTTAGCACTGAACCTATCTTCCAGGATGTTGGCAATATCAGTTGGTACTGTAATTTACGTGCCTTTGTGCTGTAACTCAGAGCAGATCTGGATGTTGCCATCAAGATTCTTGACATAGCTATAGAATGCTTTGTAGTTGTCCTTAGAATTAGTGGTAATTTTGTTTTCATAGCTAGCTTTGGAGGATCTTATAAGGGATCTCAGCTTCTTACTGAGGCTGACCAGGGAGCTCCTCCACTCATGGGATTTTACTCTCTTTTGCAACAGTTTCTTGCTTCTGTTGTACAGTTTGTTTATGGCAGGGGACCACCAGATTGGCTTCCTTTTTTTGGAGGATAGCATCTTGGTTCTGTTTGGGATAGCATGATCCATGCACTCATGGAAGTGCTTATAGAGTGCATTTGTGTAGGATTCAGCAGTTGTAACTGTATTGTCCATCTGCATGGGTGTTATGAAGTTCACCACTTCTGTCTTAGGAAGCATGAAGTGTGCTTTGGAGAAATGTTTTACTGTGGTTTCCTTAATGGGGGGCTGGGGGCGGGATGTGGATATCAAGGGTGATTAGCTTATGGTCGGATCGGACCAACGAGGAGTTGATTTCAGATGTGGAACACTGGTCACTCATGTTGGTAATGACTAGGTCTAGGATATTGTTGCCCCTGGTGGAGATATGGATAAGTTGATCCAGGGCACTGGAGTGTATGAATTCCAGAAAGCGTTGAGCTAAGGAGTTAGTACATGAGTAGTTTTCCCAGTTAATGGCGGGGTAGTTGAAGTCACCCATTATTAGGGTATTTGGTTAAACCCTAATATTTTCCAGTACATCAAGAAAAGAGGAGTGGGAATCCTGGGGCATGGTGGGGGATCTGTAGCAAGCTACAATTTGGATTGCAGTTTTGCCCAGAGTTAGTTGCACTTGGATAACATTGGATGCATTATGCTGAGCAAATAGCCTGGAGGTGTGGATATCCTTAATGAATATGGACACACCTCCACCTTCGGTGTTTCGGTCCAGGTTACATGGCCGAAAAGTGTGGTATGAGTTATAGCCTGGTAGTGCAGGGGTGCTCTCTGGAGCCTTGAACCAGGTCTCAGTCACTGCACAGATATTGATGTTCTCCATTTTAAGGAGTGCCTCGAGTGAGTGCATTTTGAGATTTAGACTTCTAGCATTCATTAAGTAGACTGTTTTACATGAAAGGCAATATCTTCCAGTAGCACCATCCTTATACTTTGTTTTGGTTGGTGCATTTATTTATGTGTATGGCATGGGTATACTTTTCTTCTCAGAAGTATTTTAACTATTTGTGAGTGAGTCTTTGAGTGTACTACATGGGAGATATTTTTCAGCAGCAGTTTAGTGAAGTGTATGTGTTAGGTGGTAGACGGGTGAAGTTTTGTGGTGGATATGGTGATTATCCACTATTAGGGGTATGTTGATGTATTACCTGCAGTAATTTATGCTAGTGTGGAGTCTTACCAGAATGTTTTATATCTGTGGCATTACTTGAAGGGACTTTTTTGGGAGGTAGGGCTTCTATACTATTTTTGGTTCTGACTGATTCAGTGTGTGCCTGCATGTATCTGTTATAGATTGGGCTTCAGTTTCCGATCAATGAACATTAAAAGTTCTAAGTGTTTTTATTTGCATGTATGCATGCATTACAGTGCCTTGACATCAGATGTAAGTAACTATCTGAAAATGTTCTGATGTTGATACTAAATTACCCATGCAAATCTCACAGATGTGTGCCATTGGTGTGAGGTTTAGAGTGTACAGTTGTGTTGTTGGGTATACATTTTGCTACTGGTTGTATAATGTATTTGCTTATTGTTCATTTCTGAAGAAGCATTTCTATACTGGTGTGTTAATGTTTCCTTACATTCTATTGTGTTTTATAGCTGAGATCGATTGTGATGCCATTACTGCTGTGATGGCTGAGTGCAGTGCAGGGTATGGCTTTGACATTAGTGAGGTATATAATACACATGTTGTTAGTTTTCACAGGATAGTTGGTACTGGTTGCTACATGTATATAGTACTTTTTTCACATTGTGTCCACACAGTTGTCCATGTCGTCAGTCCATTCTTGAGCTCATGTGCTGTACAGGGTAATGAATTTGATGCAGTGTTCCTGGTGTCTGCTGGATCATTGGGTGCCATGCTGGTGACTTCACATGGGTATCCCACTTGATGCTGCTCTTCTTTACTCTTGGGTACACCAGGGGTCATTATATGTGTACTATATGCACTTGGCATTTGGATATTGAGATGGTCTAAGCTGCTGTGGAGACCTTTACAGCCTCTGCAGCATGAATGATAGATACTGGAATGTGATATAAGAGTTGTCTGGTTTTCAGATCATTGTGAATACACAAGCTAAGACTTGTATTCATCTGCTTGTAATTGTGCCATGTTACAGAGGGCTCATTATTTATAGCCACAAGTGCTGCTGTCTGTCTATTGGACTCCCTTAAATAGTAATTGCTATTCATTAATGTGGATTTTCTGATATTATTTTAGTGATAGGTATGCCTGTGCACATTGTTGGTATGTAGGAGTTGGTCTTTTCTAAATGTCACGTAATGTTTTTGTTTTGTTTTTTTGGGATACCCATAGGGCTCTTGTTCACTTTGAGTAGGTATAACTCATTTACATTTGGATCTTTTCTATGTCTCTTGGTTTAATTTCTCCAAGTCTTTTGGGTTTCTAATACTATAAGATCATAGGATCATAGGAGCTTACTAGACTAATCATCCTAGAGCCTTTTTAAACCTAGGCATTCACACCCCAATTTTCCCAATCATCAATGCCCACAGGCTAGAATGACTTTGGTATATGCCTGTGCCTTAGGGCATTTACAAACTGCCCCTGTTCATAAGGATCACAGGCAACATGCCAGTGGTGAATTTGCAATTTCCCATACATTGGTCCAAACTGTTTTTGAACAGGCTTAGGGAAGAGCTGTGTTTCACATGAATGGGGAAACTGTTCCAGAGAATGGGTCATTTGTAAGATATGTACTTGTCCCTCCAATATGTTTTGTTAATATCACAGATGAGGTTTAGATCTTAATATCGGGTAATTCTAGTACTAGTTGTTTTGCAAATATGTAGTATATCCATCAGGACTGGATTGGAGAATTCCTTCTAGGTTAGGCATGGATAGCTCCTCAGTAGTCTGTAGGAGACTGAGTACAGGGACAGGGCTTTGAGGTGGTCCATGTAGGACATATTATTTACACAGTGTATTCTTTTAGTGAGGAGCCTCTGTGGCCACTCTAGCTGTTGCAAATGCCTAGTCAGGTTCATGCTGAAGGGTGCATTGTATTTGATTATTGGTCTAATGAAGGCTGAGTATTCTGGGACTATGATCTCCTTAGATCTGGATGCCATGCCCTCACTTATAAGTTGTGCCACATAGACGAATTTTCTGGCAAACATAGACACATAGTGATCAAAGTTCAGGTTACTGTCATCCTGAGTTCCCAAGTCCCTTACCACTGTGTCTACTCTTAGGGGAGTGTTATCAATGCAGTAATTTGCAGAGATGGTTGTCTTCTCAAAAGGTATAATTCTGCATTTTTTTGCATTGAGTTTTAGGCCATTGTTCTGGCACCAGTTATTTATCTGTGTCAGACCCTCCTAGAGAATATCTACATCTTTGGGGGATATAATGATTTCCCCCATCTTACAGTCATCAGCAAATTTGGTCAGCGAAAGGGTCTTATACATTTGCCTTGACTTCAGAGATGTATATTCCAAACTGGAGAGGTCCCAGTACTGAATCCTGTGGGACACCACTAGTAACAGGCATCTTGGTAGAAATGGATTCCCCCCCTAACATTATGTGTCCTATCTGTGAACCATTTAGCTATTCATTGGATGATATAGGAATTTATGCCTAAATGTGTGAGTTTGTCTATAATACCTGAGTAATGTATTGTGTCAGATCCCTTTGCCAGGTCAAGGTAAGACATATGTACCATTTTGCTCTCATCCATGGCTCCAGTGACCTTCTCAAAGAAGTCCACCAAGTTTAATATGCATGACCTGCCCTTGATGAAACTGAAGTGGGATGGTCCAGTGTTTGAAGATTTCCTGTGTCTTTGTTTATGAAGTCCACAGTAATTCTTTACATGACTTTGCATATAAGACTAGTCAAACTGATGGGTCTGTAGTTCCTTGGGTATGTTGATGGTCCACCTTTGCGTAGAGGGATGACTGTTGCAGTCCTCCATTCCCTAAGGATGAAACCTGTCTAGAGGATGTGGTTGAAAAGAGATTCTGGCTGGCCTGACAGGTCATGTTTCAAGTTATTTAGGAGACATCCTGGGATATTATCAGGGCCCACTGATGCAGTGTTTTTAGCTCTGAAAAGTGCAGTGAGGGCCTGTTTAGTGATAATTGGGGGAGAAATTGTAGATAGTATTTCCTGGATGGGAAATGGGGGTGATAGAGGGGTGAAATAGGAGTTAAATGTATTGGCCAGCAAATTTGCTATATCTCCGGTTTGGTATAGGAAGTAACATTTATTATTAGTTCAGCACACTGTTGTATGTTTAAGGTTGTGTACATAAGTGAAAAATGCCTTATGGTTATCCTTAGCCTGGGAGGCTATTTTTGTCTCAAATATGGCTTTGGTGAACTTGATTAGTCCCCTGAGTTGCTTCCTGAGACTGATGAGGGAGTTTTGTTGTCTATTGGGTATAGCCCTTTTTATTTTTGGATAGGATTTTCTTTCTTTTCTTGTATAACCTATTTATACTGGGAGTCCACCAATGTACTCATTTTTGGGGTTTGTCCTAAGTTTATTTTGGTTTGGTACTACTGTTTATGTGCAGTTTTTTTTACGTGCTTGTACAGGGTTTCCATAAAGACTTCCACATAGATCATCATATTTTCTGAGTTTGGCAGGGCTTGGAATTTAGCTATACCACCATCTTAATATGAGGTAGCTAGCCTTGGAAAGTCATTAAAGGTTTTGGGCTTTGCTGGGAGTTCAGCCTTTATATTTATTTCAAGGGTGACCATTTTGTAATCTGATCTGACCAGTGAGGACATTACACAAGGGGGGGGGGGTGAAACATTCCCTCATATTTCTGAGTACCAGATCCAGGACATTTGCTCCCCTAGTAGGTGTGCAGATTAGCTGCTCCAGTGTGTTTGCATTGACAAAATCTAGGAATCTTTGATCCTGCATGCTATTGATTGTGTATATATCCTAGTTTATGGTGGGATAGTTGAAACCACCCATTAATATGCTGTTGGGCTTAAGTGTGAGAGACTCCTATACATTCAAGTATGTGGTATGGTTTTCCTGGGTCATAGATGGAGACCTATAGCTAGCAAGGATATGTTACTGGACTTAACCTAAGGTTAGTTTGACACAGAGTAGCTGAAGCATGTCATATTGTTTGACCAATCTTCAGGTGTGCTTACATTTTATGAAGATTGATACACCTTCACCTCTTGTCCCTTCTTGTGTGCTAGCTGGTCGAAATGTGTGGAAGAAATTATAGCCTTCTATTGTCAGGGTGCCTTCCATGGCTTTAAACCATGTCTTAGTAATTGCACAGATGTCAACACTCTCCAGAGTGCAGGGTGCTTCCAGGAAATGAAGCTTCTTGTTGAGACTCCCAGCATTGAGCAGTAACACCTTTAGTTTATCTTGCACAGAATTTACTATGTTGGACGTTTATCAGATTGGCATGGACTAAAAACTGCACTATAGGAGTAAATAATGTTTTGGCCAATATCTTAAAGCCTAGTGAGGACAGGTGCAGTCTATCCCTGACAAAGCTGCCTGGTCTCTCAATCATGTCCATCCAAGACAATAAATATTGGACCCCCTTAGAATGACAACATTAACCAAACCAATTGTTAAACCCAATTACATTCTGTTTATATTGCAGTATCATCCTTGGAGAAGTTAGAATGCTGATCAATGCTAGGCACATACCTGCCTGGGGCACATAATCTGAAAGCACTATCATGTCTCTCTTCATATAGTTCAGCGAGTTACTTCTCAGGTCATTAACACTGACTATGACAGAGTCTGGTACTTGTGGTTCAATGTCCTGAGTACATGTGTGATTTGGCAGATCCCTGCTCCTGATAGGCAGCTAATGGTGAATCTCTCCATGCTCAGCCTGGTGAGATGGGCATCAGTGTATCTCACATCAGAGTCTCCAGTGAACAATATATTGGGTTATGTGGCAGTTTGCCTTAAAGGGTTAGAGGCTGAGACACTGTGAGATTTGGCTGTATGCATCCTTGGGAGTTTTGTCTTTAAAAAGTGTTCAGGTGGTTGCTGAGTATAGCATATGGGAGGAATATGAGTTTTGGGTAGATTGCATTTAACAACGTCAGCATACATAGGTGTAGCATGTGTGTGTCACTGGCAACCTGTTTAGAGTCTGTATGTGAGAGCTTTGCCTCCAAACTCATAGTGTAATTACATCTCTCACATACTGCGATAGCCTGCTTAAGAATAAGGTGGTTGTCAGTAAACATGAGATAATTGCTAAATTGTCTCAGGATGCCCGTTTTATACCAGGCTGGCTACAGAGATAATAGGAAAGTGCACATCTTTTTAGTGATCTAAGAGGGGTGGTGCATTTGGGGTTTGTAATTGTGGGGCTAGGAGGAGAGGTCTAGGACTGATCTGAAACAACACTTTTGGGATAATGCTTCTCAGTGGGCAAACCAGGTGCTCTACACACAGTTAGATACTTGAGAAAATAGCAGAGGAGGTTTTATACTGAAAATTGCCACTCTAGGTGCCTGCTTTATACAGGGCATTGCAAACCATTGCTACACAGTTCAGCACAGGTTATAGGAAATGAGTTAGAGAGGAATTCAATCAATAAACTGTAAAAAAGAACTATAAGTATATTCGCCAGTCCACAACCATCACCCGTGGTGTCCCCTCCATGGGGAGAGAGACCCCTCCTGTTGGCGGAGGTTTGGGCTCTGGCCTCTCCTCTCAGTCTGCCCACTGAGGTGCTCCTGTCTGGTTGATCCTGCCAGTAGTATATGCTTATCTCAAAGATTAAGCCATGCAAGTCTCAATGCACAAGAACACTACAGTAAAACTGCGAATGGCTCATTAAATCAGTTATGGTTCCTTTGATCACTCCACCATTACTTGAATAACTCTGGTAATTCTAGAGCTAATACATGGTGATGAGCGCTGACCTCCAGGGATGCATGCATTTATCAGACCAAAAACAATCCGGGTCTTGGCCCAGCAGCTTTCGTGACTCTTGATAAATTGGGCAGATCGCATGCCCTCATGGCGGCAATGCAGCAGTCGAATATATATATATATATATATATATATATATATATATATATATATATATATATATATATATATATATATATATATATATATATACACATATATATATATATATATATATATATATATATATATGTGTGTGTGTGTGTGTGTGTGTGTGTGTGTGTGTCAGATCCTGCACCAATTCATGATTCTGTCACTATTGTGAATGATACTACAAGACTAAGGTTCCTAGACTAAGTAAAATGCAAACAGAAAAAAATCAGTAAAAATATAATACATGATGCTCAGATCCTGCAGCAATTTACGCAGTTATCACACATGCCATGATGCTTATAAAATGCTCTCACTATTGTGAGTTTTAAAACTTCCACTATGTTTGGATCTGATGAGGTCAGCAAATACAATATGTATGCAGTTCCACATTTCCAGATCTATACATTTAATCAGTTTTGAGGAGACCCATACCTCATTCAGAATGAGGAATGTATAATCTTGCTATACAGTGATTTTTTTATATTTATTTGATAAGCATGAAGCATTTTACTTGTTTTTGTGTCCAATCAATCCAATATTTTTTTGGGCCAGCTTATCAACCCAAAACTGTAAGCTAAAACAGGAAGAGCAGACTGATTTATAGCTTGACTTTATTCCTAGATGTCAAAGCAGTTTTCAATATCTATTTTAGCCTGCTGAAATCCCTACTGAGCTTTATTTGCATTTGTTCAGGTTTTGTTGTTATTCCTTCATCTATTCTCAAATATTTATTCATTCACTCCTGCTCAAGTACCTTTGTATATCACATTCTTGTCCCTGCTTGATATTTTCTTGGTGCTACAGCTTTCTTGCTTTAAATGTTGCTTTTGTACATTTATCAAGATCAAGTATCATTCTTATATCATTTGGGAGGTTTTAACCATTCTTAGTAGTGTTTTCAGTTCATCTGATGAACTATACAGTTTTAAGACATCCACAAAAAGTAGATGAGAAATCTTTTAGTGAGCCAGATTATAACCATAGTATAATGTATTAAGTAAACAGCTTAATGGGCTAAAGGCAGGGCAAAACAGCAGCATTGCAGAAAATCACCCTGGAATATCCCCATTTGAATTTTTATCCCTAGGATAATAATTTGCCCTTTGTCGTGGCTCAACTGCAAAGTGGTTTGCCACTGTTTCATGGTCACTGTTATGTAACTGATCGATGAAGTATGTATCTTAAAAATGTGTAAGCATTCCTTTATCCATGAATGTGAGATGCTGTTACATGCTTTTTGTAAATCCATCCATGCCATACTTAAATTCTTCCCTTTTAGATAGTTCTCTATTATGGCTTTAGTTAGTAACAGATGATCCTTTGTTCCATATGATTTGCATTTGTTACCTTTTGGTTCTATTGCAGTAACTGAGTTTTTTTTTTAAATGACTATAAACTCTGTCTGTATCAGTTCCAGTATATAGTTAGTATGCTGTCAGAAGGCAAGGTATTGGTCTATAGTTCTTAGGATGTCTTGCAGATTCACTCTTAAAGAGGAGGAATATCATTTTTCCTGCTGTTAACCAGGTTGGTGTCTGTTTGGGATATGCTTACAAGTAATTCTTACTCAGGGCTAAATCATTGTGTAAAGACGTTAATACATTTAGCCAGAAGTTAGGTACTGCATCTGGGCTTGGTGTTTCCAGTTAGGAGTTTTTCTTAATTTTGTCTCAATTTCTTTGGCTGTTACTTCATCCCATTTCATTTCTTCTACATTAGAGCTCTTTACTCTTTCTTTTAATTCTTCTATCCATTGAGAGTCTTTGTTAAGTTCAACCAGGTCTTCATAAGTACTTCCCCAAAATGATGTGCCTATTTCTTTCTTTTTTTTTTTTTTTGTAGTGGTGGTGTTTTTATTCCTTTTATTTTCCAATTCTCTATAGAATCTTTTTAGGTAATCAATAAATTGTTTATTTTGAACTTTTCCTTTATATTTATCTGCATACCTTCTAAGTTTTTCTGTCTGTGCTAAAATGTTTAGTTTATTAGTGACAAATGTATATGATAAATCTTTTTTAACACCTTTATTGTATTATCAGTTATGACACAGGCAAACTTATATTTACATAAAAGTAATCAAACCATATTAACAAGTTCACATTTACAACCAATAGATATCACATATATTGTTATACATCATATAATATAAGGAACATTACATAAATTATCCAATTTCTGCCTTCTCTTAAATGTTATTCCTCATCCAATTCATTTTTTTCTGTATGTATTGTTCCCACAGTTCCCATTCTTTCAACATAATTTATTCCTACCTTTTTCTAAAGATCCTACTTCCTGTCCTTTTATCTCTGTTAAAATATTCACTGATTCAAGTATAGTTAGTTTAGATTTTGATTTCCATTTTCTAGTAATTGTTTTTTTGGCAGCCACCAGAATTAAACTTAACAAGGGCTTACTATGTCTAGCCAATTCAGGTCTTGTATCCCAGCTCAAGTAAATCATTTCCTTAGTTATACTCATTTACTCGCCCAGTATCTCTAAAAGAGTACTCTATAGGGAATTTTAAAGTCTGTCAACTCATTACAGTCCCAAAACATATGTTCCCAGTTACGTCTTTCTTCCCCATTGCACCTCCAACATTTTCAATCTACCTAAGGAAAAATTCTTTGGAGTCTAGCATATAAATGTATCCATGCAAACACTTTCAGGCAAAAATCCTAACTTCTAGATTTTGTTGCATATTTGGGAGCCATATATATGTCCTCCCATTATTTATTTGTGAATTGCATATGTAATCTTTGTCCTAGTCTTTCTTGACCTCTTCTGATTGATTCTTACAGTTATTGTGCAATATATTATAGGCCCTGCAAATAAAAATGGCTCAAGGTACAGGATGGTATGGAAAAAAATCAACAGTAGAAAAACAAACTGCACTCAACCTTGCACACCAAAAGTAATTTATTAGAAAAAACGTAAGCGCTTTCACGACTGAAAATGTCGCTTCATCAGACAACTTATGTAAAAGCAAATACATTTAAATAGAACTAGAAATGTCAGCTGACATTTAAAATGCAAATCACCTGCAGCTCATTATAAATTAGTACCTGTTAAAAACAAATACATTCAAAATAAAAAAAAATTTAAATCATCCTAGAATGACCTCTATAAAAAGCTTGTTAACCTGCATAGTAAATAAGACATAAACATATAAAAGCATATAGATTTACATAAAAATATGCAAAGCAAAATATCACTAAAAGTTCATTAATGCTTTAAACAGCATGATTTCAGGAATGGTTTGAGAGACATAACTCCATTTAAGCCTGGAGGTC
Organism: Protopterus annectens; assembly: GCF_019279795.1. Lineage (NCBI taxonomy): Eukaryota > Metazoa > Chordata > Ceratodontiformes > Protopteridae > Protopterus > Protopterus annectens. Next base: position 1,033,800,868 of record NC_056732.1, on the reverse strand, counting down.
TCTCAGCATTATGCAAAAGAATCCATTATTGTTCTTTGCTCTCAGTGTAGTTTTCCATGTCACTCCCTCATGCATTGGGTTGTATCAATTGAATTACAAAAAACTTGAAGGTGTGTGTATGATCAGTGAGTCTTACATGGGTAGCTAAAGCATTGGACTCTTCACCACCCTTCACCAAACAGTTCCAAGACTATATGGTATACCTAAAATACATAAACATAACACTTTACCACCAATGAGACCTATATTATCAGGTGCAGGGTGGTGTATTGAACCACTGTCCATTTTTGTGGAAGGTACTTTACATGCATTGCTTGATGATTGCCACACTATTCTAAAGGACACTAAGACTTTTTTGGAGAGGTTACACAATAGAGTAATGACTATACAGGCTGATTACATGCTTGTCACCATGGATATTGAATCATTGTTTACATCTATACCCAATGAATGGGGCATTGAGAAAATTAGAGAGTTTCTTAACTTAAATAGGTGCTTTGATAATGATAAAATTGAACTAATTTGTAGTTTGCTTGAGATTATATTGGAAAATAATGTTTTCCTATTTAATAATGAGTTTTTCCTCCAGAAGATTGGTGTGGCTATGGGCACTGCATGCGCCAATAGCTACGCCAATTTAGCTCTGGTTTGTTGGGAACAGTGTTTACTATTGTCAGAGTCCAGTGCATTTTTTTATCACATCCTTTGGTATGTCCGTTTCGTGGACGATGTTTTTCTTCTGTGGAATGCTGATAGTCATGAACTTGAGAATTTCATAGGTACATGCATATCACCACTATTTTTTTTTAAATTCACTTATCAATGTTCCACAACTGAAATTAGTTTTTTGGATGTGTTAGTTAAGAAGTCAGATCTTAATGTGCTAACTAGTAGTATCTACAGAAAACCTACAAGGAAGAATGCCTTGCTACATAAAACCAGCATGCAGCCTAGGTATATTCCTAAGAATGTTGTGAAATGACAAGTGCATAGGGCACTCAGATTGCATAATGATGATATAGAAGCACAAGCAGCACTTAGTACCCCTAAGAAGGATTTCCTGGATAGGGGCTACACTAAAGAAGAGATTAATAGGGCTATTGATGAGGCTTGGACACAAAGAAATAAGAGATGCATGCCTTATTTTAGTAGAGCCCCACAAAGTGACTGTAGCAGCGAACTTGTGCATACTGCTGACAAGTTTAGGGTTACTTTTCAATATTCAGTGATGTGAATGAATATGTTTCCATTGTTAAGAAACATTGGAACATACTAATGGATAATACTGGGAACACTCCTTCTTTCTCTTTTAGAAACAATAATTCCCTAAAACAATATCTTTGCAACAAAGTGAATGTTAAACATTTTAATGTCTCCACACGGCTTGGCACCTTTCAATGTACACATTGTTCGGCTTGTCGGTTTATTTATACCAATACCAGCTATACACACTCTTTAACATGTTTTACTATTAAAACCTAGTGCTATGCCGATTGCCACACTTTAAATGTGGTTTATTTTTCTTTCTGCCAGACCTGTCATGTATTCTATGTAGGCAAAACCAATAAAATATTTAAGGACAGGATACTGGAGCATATCAGGGGCATTAACACACAGAAAGAGTGCAATGCTTTAGCTACCCATGTAAGACTCACTGATAATACACACACCTTCAAGTTTTTTGTAATTCAAGTGATACAACCCAATGCATGAGGGGGTGACATTGAAAACTACACTGAGAGCAAAAAACAAGAATGGATTCTTTTGCTTAATGCTGAGAGACCTCCAGGCTTAAATGGAGTTATGTCTCTCAACCCATTCCTGAAATCACGCTGTTTAAAGCATTAATTAACTTTTAGTGACATTTTGCCTTGCATATTTTTATGTAAATCTATATGCTTTTATATGTTTATGTCTTATTTACTATGCAGGTTAACAGGCTTTTTATAGAGGTCATTCTAGGATGATTTAAAAACTTTTTACTTTGAAGGTATTTGTTTTTAACAGGTACTAATTTATAATGAGCTGCAGATGATTTGTATTTTAAATGTCAGCTGACTTATTTTTAGTTCTGTTTAAATGTATTTGCTTTTACATAAGTTGTCTTATGAAGCGAAATTTTCAGTTGTGAAAGTGCTTACGTTTTTTCTAATAAATTACTTTTGGTGTGTAAGGTTGGGTGCAGTTTGTTTTTCTAATATTATAGGCCCTACTAATTCTCCATTTTTAAACAGCAGCTTCTGTTCTAGATTCAGTTGAAACTTAACCAGTGCAGGTCACTCAGTTAGGATTCCCCTATACCTTTCACTTTGTGTATACACTGATATCAATCCCTGATAGGGAAGGCAGTCATTAGCCTACAATCCAAACATCTTATTGGCCTCTTCCCATTCTATTAGCTTTCTTTCTGTAATTATTTGTTCCCTATACCTTGGTTCCTTTGTCATCTTCCTCCAGTAAATTTCAGCCCCCTCTTGTCTATTCTCTGAGCCATAATTGCAGTCATCCCTTTTGTCAGAATCTCCTTTCTCCATCCCCATGTTTACTTATTTCTTAGTATACGTTATGCTACTTCATGAATATAATATTATGTATGGCTGTTATTATTCACCTTAAGGATCTGTGTCCAAAATCCCATTCTTTCATTTTTCCTTGACTTACACCTCCCAACTTTATCATTATCCCTTTCCACTATGAATTGTCGCTTTTTGATTGTGTTATGTGTAACAGCCTTAACTGCATAGCTCTAAAATATCCCTTTAAATCATGTAATCCTAAGCTGCCTTGTTCTGTTGGGAGGACCAACTTATCCCACTTGACACTTGCCTTCTTCCCCTCCCAAATATAATCCTTCAACTCTTTTTAAATAATTAGCATCCACAGCTTCTCCTCTGACGGATAGAACATGCCTGACCTGAGTATAAAACTAAAGGGACTAGAAACATTTTACTGCTTGTATCTTGTTTTCCATATGTGTAGGCAAGAGCTTCCAGTTTCTCAGTTTTTGCATTATCGTTTATTTAATCTCTTCCCAAGTATCCTTAGCTGCCATAACAAAATCCTTTTTAATTCACACTCTTAGATACTTCATTTTATCCTGTCCCCATAAATATGAGTGTTGCTGAACAAATTCATTTGTGGATATATAGTTTATAGCTATAGCCTTTGTTTTATCTTCATTAATTTTCCATCCTGAAAAAAAACTGTCTCAGAATATTCCACAACACTGACATGTCCTTTTCTGGTTCCAGCAGGTACAAAATAATATCATCTGGAAATAAAGTCAAATTTTCTTGACTACCATACCAATTGTATCCTTGAAATGCTGAGTCCCTTATTTCCATTGCCAAGGGTTCGAAATATAGTGCAAATAACAAAGGGGAAAGAGGAGACCCCTGCTTGGTTTCTCTGTTCAGACACATCTTATCAGAGAGGAGCCCCCACTTAGATTTGTTTGCCTCTGATCCTTCATATATCCTTCTAAATTACCTTATCATTGTATCAGGAAATGCAAATGCTTCCATTGCCCTACTCGTAAAAGCCCACCTTACTCTGTTGAATGCTTTCTCTGCATCAACACCTACCAATAACAGTGGTATTTTCTTACATTTTGCTTCCCTGTGGATCATCATTGTTCTAGTGATGTTGCCAGATGTTTGCTTCCCCTCCACAAAACCACATTGGTCCACATATGTCACTTTTGGCATCAGCTAGGCCATTCTTTTCGCCGTTACAGACATGAACACTTTATGGTTTAAAATTGAAATGGGCCTATATAGGTGGATCAGATAGGTCTTTACCATCCATATGTATTACAGCCACAACATCCTTTTTCTAGGATGTTGGTACCCCCCTCCTTTTATCCAGATCTTTATCACTTTCTTCTCTTTTAGCTTCCAAACTTCCACTAGAATGCAACCTATTTAGTCCTGGAGACTTTCTTGCAGATTGGAAATACATCACCATTTTATCTCATCTCCACCTATCTTAGCTGTTAGTTGTTGAGCCTCATCTACCCCTCATCTTGGCATAGTTAAGTCTTCCTTAAATATTTTTATTTGTGCCTTTTCTTGATTTTCCCTCTTCTCTGCTTTATATGAAATTTCATAAAATTTGCAAAATATCTGTAACACCTCTACAGGATCTCTGGTATTTTTTCTTGTTATATGCTCCCTAAGTTTGGCAGCAATCCTTTCTACTTTCTGTTGCCTAAGTGTTGTACCAAAACTTTTAGTGCTCTGGTGTTATTATCAAAAAAAAAATGCTTAACATCAGTCTTTCTAAACTCATGCATATTATCCAGACACTCCCTTATTTTCTCTTTAGAACACTACAGTTGTGTATCCTTGTTCTGTGTGATTCCCCCTTATTTTATAATAACTCACATTCTATCCATATCTGAAACCTGGCTCAAACCACATATTACAAACAATGCAATTCTCCCACCTGGCTATAATATCTATCGCTCTGATAAACTCACTAAAAAAGGGGGTGGAGTAGCCATCCTCTGCTTAGACATCCTAAATCTCTCACCCATCACTATCCCTATCCTAGACTTCCACCCAGCAGAACTACTCATTCTAAGCTGCCACCTTAATCCACATAAGAAATTTGCTTTGGCCTCCATTTATACCTCCCCCTGGAAACAATATCACCACCCTTGAAAATATCCTATCCTGGTTTGTCAATAACATGTACTATGAAACCTTCATCCTTGGAGATGTCAATATAGACTGGTCCAAACTCACAACTGACTCTGCACAACTTAGTATAAACCTTAATGGATTCCACCAACTAATAACATCCCCCACCCACTTCCATAAAACCTCATCCTCCAGCTCTACTATTGACTGGATTCTCACCAACTCCCCAAACGTCTACCATAGCCCAACTACCCTACCAGACTCCCTAAGTGATCATCTCCCTACCTCTATTCTAAGAAACTCCAACCAAACACCCAAATTCCACATTTACAGAGACTATTGTAAACTTACTGACTTCAATACCACTCAATTTAACTCCATACTATCAACAATTGACGGGTCCATTCTACATCTCCCTATTCTTGACGCAGTCAAAAAATTCAATATAATTTTCCTGGACACCCTCTACTCTCTTGCCCCATCCAGGAAAATTAGGATCAAATCAAATTATGTTCCTTGGTTTACCAAAGATACTAGAACCCTTATGCACAAAAGCGATAGTGCCTGGAAAGCCTGGGTTAAAAAAAGATCTACCACTGCTACAACATTATTGTGAATTATGAAATATTGTCAAAAAACAAATAAATAAAAACAAAAACAACCTACTTTAACTCTGCCCATCTCAATGGCAAATCAAACCCATGTAAGTTCTGGTCAACTCTAAACAATATTCTTTCTCCTGGTCATCCTTCTAACCCCTTCCTTTTCCCAAACAAATCTTCACTAGAGACTGCTACCCTCCTCAATAAACACTTCATTGATACAGTCCAAAAACTCCCTCCATCCAACTCTAACCCTATACATACTTCCTCTCTCCCACACCCACTCAATAGTAAACCTTTCTTCTTTCAACCTGTACCCACTTCTCACATTAAAACTCTTCTTCTGAAGCTGAAACCCTGCTCTCCCTCCACAGACAATCTCCTCTACCTTCCTCAAACTAGCTGCTGAATCCATAGCCTATCCTGTATCCATTCTCATCAACAGGTCAATTCAAGAAGCCACTGTCCCTCTCATTTGGAAATCCTTTTTCACAACCCCCCTCCATAAAGAAGGAAACTCAACCATCCCATCTAACTACAGACCCATTGCTATCCTATCCCCTCTTCCCAAGATACTCAAAAAATGCATTCATTCACAGTTTCTAACCTATCTCCTCCAGCATAACCTTCTCAATCCCACTCAACATGGCTTCCGCCCTAGCCATAGTACAACTATAACCCTCCTATCATTTACCCATGCTATCATTGAGGCCCGTGACAACAACCAACTCATATCCTCTCTCTTTCTTGATCTATCCAAAGCTTTTGATACAGTCTCTCACCCTATACTGCTTTCCAAACTGGCTAATCTCAACCTATCTGCTACCTTTCTAGCTACCTCACCTGTGGGCAACAATCTGTCAGATGGCTGACATCTTTCTCTCCCTTTATTCCAGTACTATCTGGTGTGCCACAGGGTTGCATCTTGGGTCCCCTCCTTTTTAATATATTTACTAATGAACTATACACATCCTGCCAAAAATCCTCCTGCATCCAATATGTAGATGACTCACCTTTCATCTCCACCTCCACCAATATCTCTGAACTTCTTACCGTAACCCAAAATACCTTTCTAGCTACTGAAAATGGCTGTCCAATAATCTACTCATCCTAAACCCTAAAAATACAAACTCCTGCTCTTTCACCCATGTTCCCTCTCTCATCACAAATCCACTTTCACTATTACATCCTTCAGTAGCACTATTATAAAACCCGAACCTCACAGAAAACTCCTTGGTGTCATCATTGATGATGAACTTAAGTTTAACCTCCACTTACTTCAATGTATGAAAAAAAACTAATCAGAATCTAGGCTTACTATACCACAACAAAAGAATCCTAAATTTCAGTATCAGACTCTCCCTTGCTCATGCACTTTTCCTCCCCTCCCTTCTATACGCTGCCCCAATTTTGACTAATATTCAGTCTACTACCTTGCTCAAACTTCAACAAGCTTACCACAAAATAGCTAGATTCATTATGAACTCCCCTTATAACTCACACCACTGCCTAGCACTAAATGCCCTCCAATGGCTTGAACTCCTCAACAACTCTTGTTATCACAATTTCAAATATTACACACTGTTTTACACAAACCATCCTCATGCCCTGCTCTATCCTCCCCCGTATCCCTCTACTCCTCACCTAGGCCCCTATGTACCTCTAACCAGCAACTTCTAGAGATCTACCATCCAAAAAATGTGGGTAAACTTCTGTATAAACACTCTGTTGCCCAAGCCTGGAACAAACTCCCTGTACACATTCACTCCATCACTCATCCTCCACACTTTAAAAAATAACTTAAACTGGATTTTCTCAACACCAAGACTTGTCATTGCCATGACTAAACCTAAACTCTTTTTCTCTCCTATATCATAGTCACACCACTTAAAATGTGTGCAACACTCTCCCCCTATTTCAATACTTATACCTAATAAATGTGTACTTAGCTAACCCCTTTTCTCCATTATGTAGTCTTAAATTTTGGAATGTATATTATTTGCTTTTCTCTTTAGAATAATTTTCTTCACTTATGCCCCTTACATTTGCTTATTTTTTTCCATCTATGCTTTTATTTTTTGAACTCTAACTTGTGAATTATCCTGTAGCATGAATTACTAATTGTACTGTAAATACATTTTGTGTGTGAATATTATAAGAAACTTCCTTTGTAATCTGGAGCTTTTCTCCTTGGGTCTCCACTGAAAATGGGCTTCTGGCCCAGTTGGACTAAACCGGTTAACAGATGTCAATAAATAAATAAAAATAAATAAATAATACAAACTACATACATCTTCAGTTAATGAAGTTTAAACCTTCTAATAGGAACATTTGTGTGAAATAGACAGCTGTTAAGACTGGCCCTAATTAACCTGAAATTGAGGCTATCCATGCTAAGACACATTTTATTGCCTGTGCTTCTACTTACACTAATTGATGTCTGTTCTTTTTTATCTTTAACCCCCCCTCCGATATGAAGGCTACTTGCATCCTTTCAGAAATCATTAACTTTTAGCCTTGAAGAAACCAGTGTTCTGTCTTTTATTGTCCTGTTATCAGCCTGTCTCCCTGGAAAAGTAAGAGAAAAAAGAAAAATGTAATTCTCTGTTGTACCATGAAAGACAATCTGAAACATTTATTGCTAAAGGAAAAAATTACATTATATTTGGTGCTCTCATATTTACTTGTTTCCACTTAAAATTGTTATTAGATGAAGCCAAGGGTCTTAATCCAGACATTCCTATGTAAAACTAAGTCAAAATATATCTCTCTGTATATATTATGATCTGTGTATTTGTACACCCCATCTCCCATCTCAATAACCTAAGATTACAGCCTATTAATTTAAACATACTTTTGTCTAGCTTTTCTTCTGTTTTTGCACTGTAATGCCTATATTTCTGAATATGACAAAAGAAAGAAAGAGACGAGGAAGAAGAGAGAGAAAAAAGAAAACATGTTTACTTTAATACTTTTATCACATACAAGAACAACTAAAATACTTTACTGTAAAATATGCAATTTATATTGTGAAATGTTTCATAGAAATATTGGTAAGAAAATAAATTGTTTTGCTTTCAGCTACATTTTTCCTTACTCCCCCCCCCCCCTTCAGAGTCCTTCCAAACATTAATGATGTGAAGTGAGGCAAATGCTTTTCAATTCTTCACAAGTTTAACAAAGTCAACAAAAGTCCACTATTTCCACTTTTCTTATACAGCAGTATTTCACAAATGTGATTGATGCTTGCAATCTCACATTTATTCACTAATTTCTGTCAGTGGTCTTCTTTATGTTCATTTCCATCTCCCAACTCCAGATTCTGGTTCAATTTCATGATGCACCCTATTCTTCTGGTCAACTCCTGTGCTTTTCACTGTCTCTTAAGCATTTTCCTTTGGAACAATGGAAAAGGTTCTACTGACAAATTCTCTCTGTGCACTTTATTATCAGAAAAATGAGAAGCAAAGTCCCCTTCTGCTTGCTGGCTCATTTTTTGTTAGGTAAACTTTTGTATTTCCTCCTTAGCCTGTTCTGCACCAACAATTACTTTGATCCTCCAGAAAAAAAATATTCTGAAGACAGCTGGATACAGCAGCTTGAATCTCACACCTGCCTCTCAACATTTTCTGATTACTGGAATAAATTTGTTTCTCTTATACCTGGTTTACAGTGAATAATTATTTTCCACAAGAATTCTACTGTCTCCAACTTTTAATACTTTGCCCATTTGCCACAGTTTTATCAGGATCAACTCTTTTGGCCAGTAAATCTGTACATTTACTAATAAAGGTAATGGCTGCTTTCTTGTGGCCAGATCTGGATATTCTTCTAACAGTGATACTTCTTGTCTTAATGATTTTATAGTTTTCTTTATTCGGTGCAGTCATGGTGGCATTTTACTTGTTTCCTTCCTTTCCTTTGTTACACTACATCTTTGTGGTAGCACTTTATCCATTATTATTTTAGCTTTACAGTAATATACTATTTATTTCTGTTATATCACATGAATTTGTCTCAACAGTCATAATTACTGTGTTCATCTGTTTTAGGAATCTTTTCACATTTTGCGTCTTATTTACTTTTTGTAATCTATTTATTTCATATATCTTAATATGTATATCCTTCTATATTAAATCAAACATATCTTCCCTTAAACCATTTTATTCTGGATTGAGAGTTTCTTCTTTGTTATCTGCTTCCTGTGAGTAATCTATAGAAAGTTCCAGAAAACCTTCTGGTGACATATCCTCTTCAGATGCCTCCTGCTACACCTGTTGCTCCTTAATCTTTGGACCTGTCATTTCATCATGCTGTGACATTGCCTGTATTTGATTCTTCACATTGAATCTTTTACTTTTCAGGTAACCTATAACTTCAGTTTCTGTTTGTTTAACATCTGCCTTACTAATCCTCTTTTCTGCATTCCCCTTTATTTTCTTATTTTTTTATATTATGTAATGTTCCATATTTTGGAGGTGTTGCCTCTATTTCTCTTCAAACATCTTTGGAGCTGCTTTTTTGTATTGATTAGTTTTGCTTTCTCCTTTGCATAAATAGTGTAACATACAATATCTTTTTTCCCCACATTCATGTTTGTTTTTATACCTTTCAAAAATTTCTGGGTTTTGTTCTTTATATTTTTGCACTTCCCGTGTTGCTTTTTTTCCAGGTGGCTAAAAGTTTCTTCATCTGTGTAATGTTTTTCATAAATATGTTGTAATAGTGAATACATTTTTTATTTAAAGAATTTGACTTTTTTTTCTTGTGCAAGCATTTTTCTTTCCTCTAATTTTCTTTTAATCTTTCTAAATATATTCTATATGGAAATTATGTGCTTCTAGCATAATAGTAACAATACACAATTTCTTCTTTATCCTCAATAGTCTAATTTGCTATCTTTATGGAATTATTTTGCCCTGTCAGTTTTTGTGGACTACTTCCTCCTTCTACAACAGGGGAGCCACCTTCTCCCCGAGCCTGTCCTAATCCTGTTCATAGGATCAAAGGATCATAGGAAGTTACTAGGCTATTGGCCCTGAGGCCCTTACAAGCCTAGCCAGGAATTTAGCCCATGTTCCAACAAGTCAGCACCCTATGCCACTGTCCAGCAGGGACAGAGGTGGAATTCCAGGGGTGTATTTTCTGTTCCCCATCCAGTTATCTAGGTTGTGCTTAAAAAGGGTTAATGAGGTACTCTGCTTGACATGGAGAGGGAGTCTATTCCACAAAATGGAGAGTCTCTGGGACACAACTCTGTCCTGCCAACAAGTCCTATTGATGTCACAGACCAGGTTCAGGTCATGTGTGCGGGTTACTTGAATAGAGCTTGACTTACAGATATGCAGCAGTCCCTTCAGGGTGGGATCTGAGATTGCTTTATATGCCAGACAGAGGTCACCTCTGAGGAGTCTGTAGGAGACTGAGTAGAGGGACAGGGCCTTTAGCCTATCTATGTAGGGTAGATGTTTGAGACCCCAGATTCTCCTGGTGAGGAACTCTGTGGTTTCTCCAGCTTCTGCATGTGCTTTCTGAAGTACATGCTGAAAGGGGCATTGTACTCAAAGATAAGTCTTATAAAGGAAGACTACAGGGATGTTCTGACCACCTTGTCCCTGGATGATATACCCTTACTAATGAGGTGGGCCATGTAGAAAGCTTTCCATACAATGGAGGCAATATGGTGGTCAAAAGTCAGTTTGCTATCAACCTGGGTGCCCAAGTCTCTCATGACTGATTGCATGCTTAGGACCTTATTATCAATGTGATAATGTGTGGGGATGTCACTCTTCCCAAAGGAGATGATGATGCATTTTTTGGCATTCAGTTTGAGGCCATGTTTCTGGCACCAGTCATTTGTTTGGGTGAGACCCTCTTGGTGGATGTCCACCTCACTATGGGAATTGATGACAACAATTGCCAATACGTCCAACAAGACAAACAATGTTCTCGGTAGAAAAAACACTTTAATGTGAGGAGCAAAGCTTTCGGATAAAATCCTTTATCAATACTGAAGATACAAATGCATATGCAGAGTATATATAGGTCTAAAAAAGTCATATGACCGACAGCCAAAGAGTCACATGACCCAATCAAATAAAACATATAAATATAAATATAGGTATTACTATGCAGTGCTAAAATATAATGCAACAACGTAATGCATATATGAAAACAAAATACATTTGAAAAAGCAAAAATGTATATTTTTAAAATGTATATTTTTATACCTAAAAATATGATGTACACTTACGTACATGAAAAAGGAAAATCTCATAGTCTAGATCTACTCATGCTTACCAAAACAGGTTTAAGGCTGACAGTGCTATTCAAACCAGGGGGTGAGTCACCCATCAACCTAACTATCCAGTTATATTCTTTAGCCTCTAATTTATTATTAATATCACCACCTCTGGGTGAGGGTAAGACATGGTCTATAGCTTTAAATTTAAATAAATGCTGTTCACCAGAACATAGCCTATGTTTATATAAAGCATTAGTGTCCACACATCTTCAAATTTCAGACTTGATATTAATGGGTCATGTGACTCTTTGGCTGTCGGTCATATGACTTTTTTAGACCTATATATACTCTGCATATGCATTTGTATCTTCAGTATTGATAAAGGATTTTATCCGAAAGCTTTGCTCCTCACATTAAAGTGGTTTTTCTACTGAGAACGTTGTTTGTCTAATTGATGACAGCACCCAGCTTGCAGTCATCTGCATACTTGGTCAGCCATATCCCACCGGTTTTGGCCTGCACCTCAGAAAAGTATATCCCAAACAGCAGAGGTCTCAAGACCAATCTCTGGGATACACCGCTTATTATGGGTCTACTGCTTGATGTGGCTTCCCCTATTTTGATTAGGTGAGCTCTATCAGTGAACCAGCTTGCCACCCATCTGGTAACATATGGATTGATGCCTAGCTGAGAGAGTTTATCTATTATACCTGAGTAGGAAATAGTATTGAAGGCTTTGACCAGGTAAAGTCAGGTGGTGTACACCATCTTCCCCTTGTCTATGGCCTTGGTGACTATCTCAAAGAAGTCAACCAAATTTAACAGGCATGACCTCCCCGTGAAGAACCCAAACTGTGTGGGATCGAGTATCTGGAGGTTGCCAATGTTCTTGTTAATGATGGTGGTGAGTTGTGCAACCTCGGAGTAGATGATTTGTCAAGTGTTCATTTATAATCAGTAGCCGAAGTTCTAGAAGTATGCGATACTTATGATAGAGAGGCAAGAACAGCCTGCTGAATGGGTCAGGTGCATACTAAGCAAATAAAAGTGAGGATGTGTATAAACTCACAGGATCTCTACAAATGGATGAAGAGTGAACTTTGTCATTTACAGAATGTTGGAGAAGTGCTTGCCAGGATGCATAACACAAAGCTGCTTTCAGTATCGGATGCAAGTTGAGGAGACTTTTCTCCTTATGCATTGAGAGTGCTAATAGATGTACAAACCATATATGTTCAGACAGAAAAATAGATACTTGTTGCAGTGTTTGGATTACAGAAATACTCAAATACAGACATGGGCCATTACAGACACTAGGACTTTTCCCAGTGAGTTATTAGTAGAGAGGATGGTTAAATTAATGCTTTCTACATTATTTTCAGTATTAGCAACATAAAGTAAACTATCAGCAGTGGCAGATGTTCTTTTAATGAGGCAACTGAACCAAAAGCAATTCTATAACACAGAAGCATGGAATATTTTAAAGGAAGGGGGAATGGGTCAAACTGGCATTAGACCAGAATATTAGGCAGAAATCACAGATTCAAACAACTATGATTGCACAGCACCCAAAGGCAAGATCTTTTGCTTTACAGTGAAGTGACCTACAGCTGTGTAGGTGAAACTGAAGACATTTGTGAAAGCTACCAGAACAGCTACATGTGCCAGAGAACCAGCAAAATGCATACAGTAAGGAGCTGTCCATGACTGAAGTGAAGATACTCTGATTAAACAATGAAAATAAATAAATAAATAAATAAATAAATAGTTTTTGGCTAACCAGTCTTCAACTCCAACCATGGCTATGGCTACAGCTACAGCTACTGTACCTTGTCTATAAGTTCCTGGTGAACTCTTTACAGATCTGTTTCAAACTACCACTCATGATGCCTCTGATAACAGTAGTTGTTCTTCTTTCGGCTTTTCCCGGTTAGGGATCTCCACAGTGGAACTCCGGCCCGATAATGATTGGCAGTAGATTTTTGCAGTGCCAAGGAGCCAGCTCGATACCCAACCTTCAATGAAGGTATGCCCTACGCACTCGACCACACGGAGGACATGCAGACTCCACAGAGAAGGCGCTCCAGCCAAGAGTCGAATGGGAGAACCTCTTGCTGTGAGGCGACAACGCTACTGCTGCACCACCGCAGCTTCTCTGATAACAGTAGTGCTGAGCTGAAATAGGGCATTATAAATAAGCTTCCTAAAGGCAGTCAATAATTTACTCATTATACTAGACTGGTCAAGAAACCACTGTAGTGTCAGGACTGTACTCAGGTTTAGTGGGTTTTCTATTGTATGTAACAATAACATTACTCATAACCACAAACTATAGTCATAAAGACAGCTATATATATGGGTTATCAGCAATCAGTTGAGAAAAGAGTTACTGAAATACAAAATGTTGTGTCCTAGCAGACTGAATGCAGAACCTATTGCAAAGGGATGCAACTTTTACGCAGTAGATCACATAGTAATCAGGGTCAGGAATGCCAACCTTCCTCATTGCTGTACAACCATAGAGTTTGCATATGCATAGTTGAAGGAATGTGGGAGGTTGAAGGGGGCCTGGCCTCCCTGCAAAAAAAAAGGCTCTTCTTATTTGAATCATAGTCAATAGATCAAAAACTTGATCAGTTTTTCTTGATCATATCAATCCTGACCACACAGACTCAAATATACACACACATTTTATATATATATATATATATATATATATATATATATATATATATATATATATACATACACACACGTATCTGAGTGTGTGTGTTTGTGTGTGTGTGTGTGTGTGTGTGTGTGTGTGTGTGTGTGTGTGTGTGTGTGTGTGTGTACAGAGTGAGACAAAGATCTTTTTATAATAAAAGGGGAAAGAATAATATCACATAATAAATATTTGATATAATATTACTTTAAGAAGTACAAGTAGCCAAAGGTGTAAGTCATGTGACTGTGAGAAGTCCAGCACTTATGGGTAAAGCTTTGATGAAGTAGCTGTGTATGTGTTAATCATGTTTTCTAAGACCTCCACATGACATACTTAATAAGTTTCTGCTACTATAGATCTGACAATGAGCTTACTGGGAGACAACATAAAGAAAGTGTTCTCATCTATGATTCCTGAGAAGAGTAATTATGAAAATGAACATTTAATGATGTAGTGTGCTGACAGGCTGGAAAAATGTTTGAATCTGATTCCATATTCTGAGTGCGGAGTTGCTGGCATTGCATAGTTTGGTCAGATTCTCAATGGTTGAATCATCATTATTGTGATGACCGTCACTGCTCACCAATATGTGATACCACCACTGCCACCAATATGTGACATCCCCATGCTTGACCAGTAATCAAGGAGCCTGAATCCTCACCACTGACATTGGAAAGGGATGTTCACTTGGAATACAAATGGATGCACTCAGTATTTCCAGATGTAGACCTCTCTGCATCAAGCAAAATTTCCCTTAACAGCACACAGGGCACACACTCAGACTGGGATCTGGGTGTCTCTGTCTCCCTCTAGGTCCTTAATAAGACTCCCCCACTGGTACAGATGCAGAGATATGTCCTCAGCTGAGTGCCCAAACCAAGTCCTCCACTCTCTCTCTGTGAAAACAGTGCTTTGTGTTCCTGCTCCACGTATTTCACACACACACACACACACACACACACACACACACACACACACACACACACACATACACACACACACACACACACACAGACACACACACACACACACACACACACATACACACACGTGTACCTGGGAAAGGCTGACACAGGTTTACTAGCTATGCCCCCTTCTGCCCAGACTATAAGGTAGTTATCACTGCCACCAAGCACTACTAAGCCAGCTACCTGAGGTTCTTGCAAGGGCACCCAATTATACTGAGTGAAATTAATATTAATACAAATGGTAATGTTGACCTAACAGCCAGGCTTTCAGGAGTGGCCAGCCTTATCACCAAATAAATATGTGCAGATACTCTCAAAGCTTAAATATTCTCTAAAAAGACCAACCACAATGAAAAGTTTAAATATATTTAATAATAAATAATAAAAGAACATGAAAATACTAAATATTTACAGTGGACACCAGAGTTTCAGTCACAGGAGATATTAAAATTAACACCGATGGAAAGTTTCACACAGTTATAGAAAACAGTATTTTTAATCTCACTATATTTTCCTGACTATTCTAAAAAAATACTAGTTAAGTTACTTACTGAATAGAGCAAGGCAAGATAATTTGGGTGAGTGATCCTTATTGTCAGATCCAGGACAGAATGCAAAATGACGAGAGCAATTTCCTACTACTATCTAAATATTATTTCAGAGTTGATTACAATGAAATCACATCTAGTCATCTGATTCTGTTTCCCACACTCACCAGCACTAGACAATGACAGTTACATGTTACTATATACACAGATAGAGCTTTGCTCAGATATGGGGCAGCTGCTGGAAGTCATAAAACAATAAAACACTCCTAAGACAATATAGAAAGCTTCCTAGTACAGACCTTGCATCTCTTGCTGTATTGAGAACTGAAAGATACCATCTTTATGGCCTAGGCCCAGTGATTTAATTTTTTACATTTTTTTTAAAGTTAGCAGGACTTTAAGATTAACCTCTTCTGTTCCAGTATTATCTGCTAAAATATATACATTTTAACAGTTACAATAAAACATGTATATTTATTTTCCTTCCAGCAGGGCAAACTGTTGATACACTTTAACACAAGCAACCTTACAGATACATTTTTAGCAGAAGCATCTGTACAAATCAGTTTGATATACAAATGACTTATAATTATTTACAAAATTCCAGCTAGCTGTGCTGGCACATGTCACACATCCACTGCCCTACTTCTCCTGCCATGGCTAGCAGTATATCCTATCATTACAATCATCACCATCCGTATTTCAGCTAGCAATGCTCTTCCTAAGGGCTTTTTGTCTAACACCAAATCACCCCCCTTTACTTTGTTATTCTTATTCTGAGGTTGCTGTACCCTCAGACAAAGGGCGAAACTACAAAAACACAGTGAAAAACCTACCTTGCTCTTTCTTACTAGCATATTCCTTTAACATGCAGCAAGCAACAAGGCACAAACAGCTAGTCTCTGTCACACTCAAACAACTATGATATGAACAATATTGTATCAAGCAGCACTATGCAAGCACCTGGGTAACAAATGTTATGCTGTGAGTCAAGACAACATTGGAGTAATCTGTTTACAAATGTCAGGAGCTGGCAGGTTTGCTTTACTGAAAGGAAACCACAGTGAGTTTGAATGGTGGCCACTGTAGAAGAGATAGATGCATGTATGCTTAGTTTTGGAAATGTTGCTATACAAAACCAAATAATACAGATTAACTAACAAACACAAACACTCAAATAGAAGCTTTTAAAAAGAAAAGGCAAGTCTCTGAGTCTGACCATGAGTTCCAGAGGATCAGGCAAGTAACAAACCGTGTGAGATGCATGGCAAAGCTTAAAAAGGCCACTTTGGTCATTGGCCTAGTATATACTTATTATCAATCTATGGCCCCTAGTTATTCATGAGATTTGCTGACTGTGATACATTTTTCCTTAACTCTCACCTGACACTGATGATGACCAATCAGTGACATAAATCAGTAATACAGTTATGTTTCTTAATTAAATGTAAATCCTAAAGTTTCTGTTTCACCACTTTTTGTTCCTAGTTATTGTACCCAGCTACATGTCCTCTCTCCTTGGGTGTTTTCACTGCTTATAATGCTTTTCCTGTATTGCACGTACAAGATCATCGCATAGAGGCTGCTTTGATGAGGGTGTCCTTTCCTGAATAAGAACAGTTGCTTTTTGTATGTACATGCACTTTAACTCTTTGCAGTTTCAGCTCCTGATTTCAGGTCAACAGGACATTTTTATGCTGTGTTGAAGTGTCAAAGTATATGTTGCTATGATAAACCCTGAACAAATGAGGAACTAAGACTCAGTCTTATGATCATACCACTTTTAAATTTGTAAATTTCCTTGTTGATATTGCTGTACTTAACTGACTCTGTTCATGTCATCTCCTGATGCATTTCACCAGGTCTTCATTTATTTCCAGATGCAATAAGTCATTAATCAGCAGTCTATGAATAGTGTGATCAAATGCCTTTACCTACAGGCCTTTATCCCTGACTTCAGTTACCCAGTCAAAAAGTGTACCATTTTAGTAGAATGAGATCAAGCTTTGATGTATCCTTATTTAAATGCCCTTATGACCAAGTGGTAACATGTCTTTCAAGAATAGACCCAATATATATTTTTGTAGTAATTTATTTATATTTAATAACCAACAAAGTCCCACTGCATACAAGCAACTTATCAGGGAGAAAAGCTCCATAACACTGAGAAAATGCAATGCAGCAAATTATTTTACATTATAAACCAGATCAATAGCTAACAGAAAATGAAAAAATGTAGCATAGATGCTATATATCACAGCCATTTACCTAATAAACACTCATAATGCTCACAACGGATAAGTTAGATTCTGGACTGTAGAACAGTGATTTGGATAATAAAATTACAAGGTGTTAACTATTATTAGCAGATTGTCTATGAGGTGGTAAGCGGTCACTAGGCTCATCAAGAATGTGGTGGATATAAGACGCAGGAACAGGGTCTCTTTTCTGGGATATAGATGGATATATGCAATGGACGAAGAATTATGGAACATTAGTGCTATTAATTTATGTACGGTGTGTGTGTGTGTGTGTGTGTGTGTGTGTGTGTGTGTGTGTGTGTGTGTGTGTGTGTGTGTGTGTGTGTGTGTGTGTGTGTGTGTGTGTGTGTGTGTGTGTGTGCACGTGAGCATCTGCAAGTGAGCATCTGCAAGTGAGAATATGTAGATTTTAGATATATATATATATATATATATATATATATATATATATATATATATATATATATATATATTTTATAGAGTGTATATAAACATGCACAAATGCAAACATATGCATACAATTACTAGTTTAAAAGTAGAATATATGCATATTATTTGCATAGGTCATGCAGCAGGAAATAGGTTTTTTGAACAGCTAATTTTAAAAGAAAAGTCCATCCTCACCTACAGTTAAACTCATTGCAGATGTTTCATTTCACCATTTAATCTTTTTCCAGTATGGTTTAATTAATGGAGAGAGCCATAATGGAACACATCCAAAATGACACAGTGGACCTACTGCTGTTAGATATGGAAGAATATGAGTTTGGCAGAGAAGATCTTGCCTTTCAAAGCTTATGACATTCTTTGAAGTAGTGACAGCAGCATGTGGTTGAGGGCTAAAGGTGCACAAAGCTTACTCTGACCTCTTGTCAAAAGACTTAATGTCAGCCGACTTCTAATTTCTTTGGATGAAACTCTTGCTAAACACAAAAACAGTAAGTTAGTACATGTGGTTACCTATCTATCCTGACAGACGTTACCAGTGGTATCCCACAGGACTCTTTTTGGTGTATTATTCTTAAACATAATGTAGGGAATGGGCTATGGATAATCCAGTGTGCTGATGCTTGCAAATTAGATAACATGGTTACTTTAAAAAAGTAAGAAAAACTTTTCTAAGATGGTTTATAAAAATACACTTGAGATGCAATAGTAAAGGCCTCATCTTTACTGTCTGAATTGTAGCATCATGACATTTAGCAAATTATATAAATTATGATTAAAAAACAAATGGTCAAGTCATAAAAAAACACCTTCATCAAAGATATTAGAAAATGCTAGATATAAGTTTCAACTTTATTAACACAAATGAACCAGAAAATAATGTAAGCACAAAAATATTAGCTTTGTTAATATGTTAACCAATGCCTTGGTACAGTGATGTGGATTTAAAATACAAGCTAGATGAGAATTTAATTCACAATGAAAAGAGTGGGATTAATAAGACTAAAGGTGATAAAGATCTGTCCTTTGTAACAATTGATAGAGCAAATATTACTGTATTAGAATCTGAAGATTCTTCAGAGCTGGCCAGAAAAGATATTCTTGTAATTGGAGATTTGATTATTAGAGGAACTGATACTTATATTTGCAGAGAAGATAATGAACATCGAATAGTGTTATGCTTGCCAGGAGCAAAAATAGAAGATGTGAGACAAGCCTTGTAACGCCTTAATGTAAGGAAGTACAGATCTGTTTTTATTCATGTTGGTACAAATGATGTCATCTATCAGGATTCTCTGACTGTTAATAAGGAACTCACAGCCATCTTTGATAGTATAACTTGTACTGGTGTTAGAACGTATTTTTCACAAATCACCTGTAGAAAGGAGAGTCATGTTACTGTGAATGAAAAGATTTTTTTGGGTAAATACCTACATGGAGAAAATGTCCTGTTTTAAAAAATGGAAATGTGTGGAGCATCTAAGCCAAGGTTTGGGCGCACATGTGCTCAGACAAGATGGTGTGCATTTGTCAAGATGAGGAAGAGAATTTTTGCAGTAGATATTTTACAATATTTGACAAACACTAGGTAGGATTTTTGCCATGTCAAAAATGTAACAGTTCATAGATAGCAATATTTGATGCATCTCCAATTGTTGTTAATGCTAGGAGCATTAATAATATGTTTTTTATTGGAAAATTTGCTACATTCCTCACAAGATTAATGTTGTTATTGTTTGTGAAACTTGATTAAAGAACAATGACTGGAAACCAGTTTTGTCAGGGTATAAATGTTTTTACTGTAACAGACATTCTAACATAAAATCAGGTGGGGGTGTTATGATAGGGATTAAAGATAATTATGAGACCTGTGATTATTACATGTTCAGTGATAACACCAATACTATAGACTGTGTAAATGTGCCAATAAAAACAACCTTGGAACATATAATAATTGTTGGAGTGTATAGACCACCAAAGTAAAGTGCAGATGACCTAGCGGAATTCATACATTTCTTGCATGAAACACAGGAGGAAAGAATAATATTAGCTGGGGACTTAAATTTGCTAGAAACAAACTGGAATAATATTGATTCAACAACATTAGTAAGGAAAATATTCACAATATATTTTCAGGAACAACAATTGCTTCAGATTGTAAAACAACAAGGGGACGGAACATACTAGACATTGTTTGTGTTCCTAAAGAAATTGCTGTTACTTCAAGTCAAGTTTTACCACCATTGATGTGCAGTGATCATGAGGTTATAAAGGTTAATTTGTTGCTAGATAATTCTGCCAAACTGAAATCTATACCAGTGCACAGAATGTTAATTACAGGCTATATAGAAACAAAACAGTCACTATGTAAAACTAAGTGGAGTGAGGTGTTGAGTGGAAAAACTGCAGATGGGATGTGGAAAGGTTTGAAGAGAAGTTGTTTGAGTGCAAAATATCCCAAAAAAATTAACAGGATCTAGACATACCACATCAGGGGAATATATTTCCATAAGAACAAGATATCTGATTAAGGTGAGAGAAAAAATATAAGAAATGGAAGAAAGGTCAAACTACAACTTTGAAAACTGAAATAAACAAGCTGAACAAACAGATTAAGCATAGTGTGAAACAAGATCAAGAAAATTTTGAAGAAAATTTATATAAAGATATTGAGCATAAAAGGAAACCTTTTTATAGATACATAAAATGTAGAAGGAGTAAAGACACAAAGTGATAAACTGTGTGCAGATTCTAAAATTTAGTCTCAGACACAACTGATTATAGATATATTTACAAAATCTTATGCAAAACAGTTTGGCTGCACAAAAGGGGTGATAAGTTGTCCTAGTGACATCCCAGTAACCCCAGATACTGGAATCAAATTAGTTTATATCGAAAAAGAACTGTGCAAACTGGATCCAAACAAACGACAGGGAGGAGATGGAATTAGTAACAACGACCTGAGAACACTTCACCAAGAACTTACGGAACCATTATATCTATTATTCACTAGGTTATATAAATATGGGGAGATTCCTCAAGATTGGAGACATGTGCTTATTAAACCTGTATTTAAGGGAAAGGGGAGTAGGCCAAAGCCAGAGTCACAGAGACCCTTAAGTCTACTTTCATGTTGTGGAAAATGTATTTATTTATTTATTTAAATTTGTTGACCGGGAGTGTCCGACTGGACGTAGGTCCATTTTCAGCGGAGGCCCGGGGAGAAAAGCTCCACAGTAAAATAAGCAGACAGTAGTTACATTGGATTACATAGCGATTAACAATTTAACATAGCAATTACTTACAATATATTTACAGATGAAGAACATAGTACATCAGTAGACAACTAGAATCTTTATCTGTGAAGTACATAGACATTAACAAATGTTACAATGAGAAGTTCCTGCTGTATAATAAGTACTAGGCTTATGAGCATCTGAGCTTGCTATAATCAAGGTAGTTAGTGGATTGGAGAGAAAGGTAGTGGTTGGATGGGGTGGATGATATTAGAGTGGGAGTTGCAAGGGCATAGCCAGCATGTTTTTAGGTGTGCTTTTAGTAAAGTTTTGAAGTGGGTGCATGATGATATGGAGGTAATTGTGGGTGAGAGTGAGTTCCATAATTTGGCTATGGCACAAGAGAATAGTGCTTCACCAGCAGAGTTATTGGCTTTAGTGATCTGCAAGTGATTTTTGTTGCTGGATCTTAGTGGTCTGGTGGTGCGATAGGGTTGGAGTAGATTCTGGAGGGATGGGGCATTTAGTGGATGGTTTACTAGTTTGTGGGCGAGTGAGAGTTGATACCACTGAAGTTGGTGAGGGTTCAAGCCAGCCCAGTTCAGCAAGTGAGAGACAGTGGTGACTATGGTAGGATGCCCCTGTGGTGAATTTGGCGATTTTGTTGTAGCAGGTCTCTAGCTTGTTTAGATCACATTGCCTTAGGTTGGTATTTAATGGAGAGGCATAAAGTAGAGTGGAGATAAGGTGGGAATTTGCTATTGAAATCTTTGCTGCTTTGGTGAGAAATTGCTTATTTCTGTATAATGCTCCTAGTTTTTTGTGGACTTTTTTTATGGTCATGGATATGTGAATGTCAAATTTTAGTTTTTTGTCTATTTCCACTCCTAGCAATTTGGTGTGTTCAGTTGGGTATATAGTGGTGTTGTCTTTTGCTGTGATGTTAAAGTGAGAGCTGTTTTGAGTATGTTTGGCGGGTTGGAAGATGAGTAGTTTAGTTTTGTTTGGGTTGAGTATTAATTGGGCATCGGATGACCATGTTTCAACAGAGGAAAAGGCTTCCTGTGTGACTTTTTGCAGTTTGGGTAGGGACTGGGCTGAGTAGATGATGGTCGAGTCATCTGCGTATTGTATGAGTCTGCCATGTTTGGTGGCAGAGGCTAGATTATTGGTGTAAACAGAGAAGAGTAGGGGTCCAAGGATGGATCCTTGGGGAACTCCTATGGAGACAGGTAGTTGGGGAGATATGTCATTCTGCCATACAACGGATTGTTGGCAGTCAGACAGGTAACTCTGAAACCAGTTGGTGACTGATTGTGAGAAGGATAGGTTATTGAGGACAGAGATAAGTTGTTTGTGTGGGACCATGTCAAATGCTTTAGATAGGTCTAGGAAAGTAGCAGAGGAGAGATAGTCATTGTTTTTATGCTGAAGGATAGTGTTAGTAAAGGAGAGTAAGGACACCCTGAAAAATAATGGAGAAGGTAATATTGGATAAGTTACTGTCAGACCTGGATAGGTTGGGACTTGAAACAATATATCAGCATGCATATGTTGAAAACAGATCTATTACCACCTATAACATTATGTTCTATAACAATATAATAACAGCTATGAATGAAAAATTGTGCTGTGATGTAATGTATATAGATTTAACTTCGGCATTTGACAGGATCATACACAAAACACTGATCAATAAAGTAGTACAACAAGGTATTGATATAGTCTTGATAAGATGGATAGCTGCATAACTTACAAATAGGACATGGCAAGTATCATACAGCAACTGGGCAGGTGAAATCCTTGGTTACAGTCAGGGTGTCCCAGACGGCTCTGTCCTAGGTGCTTAAATGTTTAGATTGCATCTTTCAGACCAAACTTTTTCATCTGAGGTGTTCTACAGTCTATATGCAGACGACCTGAAATTGGGTAAACTAATTATATGTGTTACAGATAAAGCATGTCTGCAAAATAACTTGAATGATAAATGTATCAAAAACTCAGCATATGAGATTTGGGAGACATAAATTGAAAGGTGAATATTTAATACAGGACACAGTGATTGAAACTGTAAACTTATTTAAGGACCTGGGTATATGGGTAAATTCAGCTATGAGTTCTTCTAATCATATCAACCAGTTGGTTAATGATAGTTATAGAACTATAGGTTGTATAAAAGATTTATAAAGTCTAGGAAATCAAAAATGATGAAATCATTGTTAGTTACATTAAACCCAAATTTTAGTATGGAATAACAATATGGAAACCCTATAAGAAAACAAGCATGAGTAAACAAGCAAGTCACAGGTGAAGGGAAACACACCACATCTATGGCTTAAAATTCAGTATATTGAAATTCAACACTGTAAGCTTTCAGTATAATGAGACTCAGTCAAATGAGTTTTCAGTATTTTGAAAATTAGGTATTGTGGTCTCAGTCAAATGAAATTTAGTATTTTGAGTTTTCAGTCATGTGGAAATATACCAACAGCATCCATGGATGTGAAAATTTAAGTTATTATGAAAGACTAAAATATCTGAACTTATACAGTGTCTCTTACAGATATCTAAGAGGAGATCTTATTCAAGTATATACGGCATTTAGAGACAACTACCCCTGGGAATGTTTGGGGTTATCAAAAAATAGTAGAGAATCATCAGACAACCTATGTAGAAGATTCTGTTGGAATGAGAAGTGTGCTGATTGGTTCTCTGACAGAGTACCTGATTCATGGAACAGACTATCAAATTACATTAAAGCAAGTACTAGTTTAGATATTTTTAGGAATAGCCTGGACACATTATGGGAACAAGTGTTTTGATATATTGTCAAGCTAGAAGGGCATTATTACCCGTGCTTGAAATATTTGCATGTATGTATGTATGTATGTATGTATGTATGTATGTATGTATGTCCTCAAGGATAAAAACATTAATGAATCCTGTTTCACTTATATAATCATGACTAGCAATTAATTAGCAAATTTGGTAAAGTCACCATATAATTAAATCAGAGAAAAGGCTAAAAAAGGAAAAGGAAAAAGGAGAAAGGAAAAAGAAAACAACTATAGAAATTCACATAACTTTATAGGAGACTCAAGTAACCATAGATAGTCCTATGCATGAACAGGTGGGATAAACAAGTGAATAAATATCAAATAAAGAAATAAATCTGAATACATGAAATGTTAGTTGAATGTAAATACAACACCCTATAATTCAAGTAAATAGAATAAATAACTAAACAAGTAAATAAATAAATCAATAAATATATGTATACTAATATGCTACACATCTTTCTCTCTCTCTCTCTCTCTCTAGATATATATATATATATATATATATATATATATATATATATATATATATGGATCTATTTCACATGACTGAAAACTCAAAATACTGAATTTCATTTGACTGACATCACAATACCTAATTTTCAAAATACTGAAAACTCATTTGAGTGAATCTCATTATACTGAAAGCTTACAGTGTTGAATTTGAAAATATTGAATTTTAAGCCCATAGACACGCACACTTACAACACCAATGACTAACTCTTTCCAAAACTACAAGCTTACCCTCTTAACAGAAACTGGGCAATATAAAACCAAACTATATATATATATATATATATATATACTAATTTCAGGATTGCTATATAGTGGGGAAAATGGCATATACCTTTTACTTACCTAACCGTACTGTAAACACTGCCACTACTGCTAGGAACACATGAAACATCCACCGTATTACTTTAGATACTTCCCATAAAAATGTAAAGAGACATACCCACATTTAGAAACACTGCAACACTGCTTTCTACACTACTGTCTGTATTGTGACAGTTGGTACTTTGTTACAGTAATGATTTTTTATCACAAGCAAGTCACAGGTGAAGGGAAACATACCACGTCTATGGCTTAAAATTCAGTATATTGAAATTCAACACTGTAAGCTTTCAGTATAATGAGACTCAGTCAAATGAGTTTACAGTATTTTGAAAATTAGGTATTGTGGTCTCAGTCAAATGAAATTTAGTATTTTGAGTTTTCAGTCATGTGAAATAGATATATATATATATATATATATATATATATATATATATATATATATATATATATATATATAAAGAGAGAGAGGAATATAAATAGCAAAATCCAGTACCACACTTTTTTCTTCAAATACCAGTTTAATAGAAAATTGCTGCTATAAAGGGATAGACCCAGGTTTTGCCAACTGGCTTGTATAAGCTGAATAAACATAGTTAAACTCATTAAATAGCCATAGCATTTACATGAGTCACTGGATAGAGGAATGTTAAATAAACAAATAATGCATACTAGATATTATATATATACAGTTCATTATTTAATCCCCTGGAAGAAAAGTTCCATACCACAAAAAAAAAAAAAAAAATCTGCTGTCTTTTAGGCACAATAAATAAGAGATACCCTTATACAAATATCTTTTAGTCCCCCGGTACATAATAATTAAAAAATCTAAATATTATCTGTGATGCCCATGCCCTGGCCCAGTAATCAAGGAGCCTCAATCCTCACCACTAACACCAGTGAAGGGCGTCTCATATAGGAGTAAAGGATAACAAATACAGACAGTAAAATGCAATTTCCCTTAAGAGCACACAGAGATCACAGTCAGTCCGGGGCTGGTCCCTCCCTTGCTCTCCAGGTCCCCAATAAGACTCTCCACTGGCACAGCTATAGGGTCCAGATCTCAGCCAGCTGGGCAAGCTAAAATTTCCAGCACCCTCTCTGTCCAACTAGTGCTTCATGTCCCTGTCCAAGTAGCTGACACACACACACTTTGAAATAAGAATTTACACAACCACACAGACACTCCTGGGGAAGGCTGCCACAGGTTCTCTAGCTGTGCCCCTTTTACCCAGACTATATGGTAGAAATCATGCCACCACACAGTTATTTATCAGCTTCTCAAAGGCCCTTAAAAGGGTGTCCAATTATTACTGTGCAATATTATTATCCAATTGGTAGTATAACTAAACAGTCAAGGCTTATTAGAGTGACTTGGTACAGTAATCATTATAAATATGCAATGTACTCTAGAGCTTAAAGTTTCTCTATGCAAAACAGCCACAGTTGAAAGGTTTAAAAACATTTAATAAATAATGAAAACACCAGACAATACTTTCTACTACACAGTGCTAGTGAAGAGTTCACAGAGAAATACTTAAAATAATTCAGTAGTACAATTTCGACATCACAGAAAAACACTTAGTCTAATTGTTCTAGTTTTTAGCTATTTCTAAGAGAAAACACAAATCTAAGATAACTTACATACAGAAACAGGCAGAGTGCTGATGAGTTTGATAGTCAAGACAAAAATGCTTAATACCTTCTGATTTTCTGTTTTTAAAATCACATTCCTGGTTCCCATTACATCATTC
Organism: Protopterus annectens; assembly: GCF_019279795.1. NCBI lineage: Eukaryota > Metazoa > Chordata > Ceratodontiformes > Protopteridae > Protopterus > Protopterus annectens. The sequence continues at coordinate 1,033,773,784 of NC_056732.1, read as the reverse complement.
TTCATACTTCCCTGGGTTCCCATGCTAACAGAAACTATGTTTGCATTCTTAACATCTCCTTGTTATCATGCAGCTGGTCAGGAAGCAGAGCAATAAAATAAATTTGCATGTTTAAATCTAGCAATTTAGCTCTTGGTTAAAACACTAGAAAGAATGTCTTCACCTAGACAGGCTGGAGCTGACTTTAGATCAAAGGGTCACAACTTGCTTTACTTGGTCAGCTTTCTGCCAGCAGAGTGTACTGTTGTTACATTTTTTTGCAGTTCTCCATCTAACAGCAGTTTTTCCATTTAAGACAACAAGTATGTGGTTCACATTAATATTTACAGATGACAGAATTATCTATAAAATTCTATCTGGCTAGGCTGGCAGCCTTCACATTATCAATTATCAGAATGTGCCTGATCAAAATGATTATGAGCTGACTGGCTTGGAGGGAACTGATGACCACTAGACAGTAGAGGCAAAAATGAAACAAACAAAAAGAAAAAGATGTTCTGCCTCAAACCTAGTAGTTACCGTCTTACATCTCTTTTAAGTATTCTATGATATTTACTCTCATGTTTCCGAACATTCTGAACAATGGCATGAGAAAAAATAACATGGGATGATAACTTTCAGCTGTCCATGGTTTTGCAGAATGCCATTGATTTTGTCTTATCTCTCATGAAATGTTTGATTTTCTGGTAAATCACAGAAGATTATGGCCAGTTAATAATCCTAGACATTAGTGTTTTGTACTTCTTATTGTTCAGAAAATGCATGTAGACACAAAACCTACTGTTCTATTAACTTTTTAAGTGAATTAGAGTAATATTTAAAAATTGGGTGGCCACAGTGGTGCAACGGTTAGCGTTGTCACCTCACGACAAGAAGTTCTCTGGTTCGATCCTCGGCTGGGGTGCCTTCTGTGCGGAGTCTGCATGTCCTCCCTGTGGTCACGTGAGTTTCCTCCCACATCCCAAAGACATGCTGTAGGTGGATTGGACACTCTAAAATTGGCCCTAGGTATGTGTGCATGTGTGCGCCTTCTGTGGAAGGTTGGGTGCTTGGCTGGCAACTCAACACCGTAAAACTCATCTGCCAATCATGAGCAGACAGGTGATCCGCTGTGGTGACCCCTAACCGGGAAAAGCCAGAAGAAGAAGAGTAATATTTAAAAATTGTCTCTGATTCTGGGTGGTTGTACCCCATTATTCTTGACTTTGTGCAGAATTCTTGAGCAAAGAGCTATGGTTCACATGAGATTTTTGAAAGTAGTTTATGACTGAATGGCTGACTGTATGAACAATCTTTGAGGAAATAGTGAAAATACTAGCAGTAATCAGTATTATATGTCAGCTCCAGACCATTAGTTGTGATGTGCTTAGACCATAGGTTTAGATCTGTTAAATAATGGTCTGTTGGCTTGGAAAGAGTAACCCACATGGATCATTATCTTTTCAAAGAGCCATTTGTGAGGAGTTTGTGAAAGTTAAAGTCTCTGTACAGCTGTAGCAAAACTACAGAGGATAGAAACATATCCCTACAAATATGTACACGTATGCTTTTTCTCTGGTTCTCTGTAAAGTGAAGAGTGGGAGTAATGAGTGAAAGGTATGCTTTGTAACAAAAGAGAGTAGGTAAGGCAGGAGAATTTGTCAGTGCCTGAAGAGTGCTGTGGTAAAACACAATTAGCTGAATATGGGAAATGTAGTGATGCATTGACTATGGAAGAATCACCACATTACCTCTGAGATTCCTGCAAATGGAGGTTCTTTTATTAATATTTTTTCATGGTGGCCTCCTGATGGAAATTTAGTTATAAAATAGTGAATAATCTGAAAACATCGAAAAAGAGTTGAATCTATCTCCAAAGATAAAATGGTTCTCTTTAGCCTAAGGAGTTCTGTGACAGTGGAAATGACTAAATAGATTATGCATTTGGCAAAGAGCACAGTAGATGGTGAAATGTGTGTTGATTTCCCTTACTGTTACATTCACTGTCTATACCAGTAAATTAACAGACATCTCATGTTCCTCAAATAACTTCCTTTTATTTGCCTATTTCATCTTGAATATTCAACTGTTTCTGGGCCTATTATCAGTCCAGAGAAGTTGCTTATTATGTTGTGTGAAAAAACAGGATTTCTCACATTTCTTCCACAGCTACTGCTCTCAGCCTTTAAACTGTATCCAATTTTTGGACATTGTCTATAAAATAATATTATTTCTTGGTCATAATCAGTTCCTTGAAGTACTTGAATGCTTGTGACATATCTCTTTTTGTTCTTGTTTCTAGGGTGGAGTAGACATACTAGTAATAGTTCAAGTGCCACCTTTGGACTACCTCCATCCTGACAAAGAAGAGATTTCCAGGATTTCCAGTAATGTAGCCACATTTACTGCAAGAAATCATCTTCCTGCTTTCTTTTTATTGTTAATGTTTTTCTACAGTTATCCAGGTTCTCCTCCTTTCTTACTATCTTCTTACTTTGTTTGTTTACTTTAAATTAAATTTAAATTTTAGATTTTCCTCAATGTGTTCACAGATTCATGTTTTGTTTTTGATTTTCAAATGCATTACTTTACACCTTTCTGCAATTAACCCACCCTCCTGTATTCTGACCATTCTACAATAAATGTTATGTTCCATGCCATCCCTTTTTAATCTTGTGCGCTAACACGAAGAAGCATAGTGTTCCTCCAGTTACAGCCTCTCCACAATGGTGCTTTTAAAGACATTTAAAAGGATAAGTCCTAGTACTGAAATGTGTGATAAACCACTAATAATCACCTTCCATGTGAATGTAACTTCGGTCATTATGGCTCAGTGAGTCATGTTATTAAGAGATTATGCCACCCTGACATCCATACCATCTTTTAAATTGGTTAAACTTTTTGTTGATCATTAGTGCCAAACGGCGTCAGATGTTTTACTAAGGTCTAATCTGCTCAAAGCTATTTTCATCACTTTTCTATTACTTTGGTCACAGCAACAAAGAACACATTAGAAACATCAGACTTGCCCTTCATGGTATGAATCATGTCATCTTCTGTCTTATGTCTCACTATCCTTAAGGCAAGCTAAAAATGACATCTCTAAGCAATGCTTTCATTTCATTTCCATTTTTGCAAGGACAAGTCACCTCTATTTCACCCAGTCTGAGGATAAGCACAATACTACTCCATCCTACCATCCACAAGGGTTATAAAGGGTAGCCAAAAGTGTCACAGATTCTCCCATCTTAGTTATTTAAGGATCCTAAAATTAATTCCATTACATACTGTTGTTTCATCCATTTTATTTTATTTAAAATGTCTGTCCTCATAATGGCCATTAGTTCCCATTTCCCATCTTGTTACCACTTTGACCCCCACATTTTTGCTCTTGTCTTGGTTGGTATGGATGGAGAGGGATTAACATTGATTTCATCTCAGCTCTCTGGTGAAAATAAGCCAACAAACCTCATTTGAGGTTGATCAAAGTCATCGTACCCCCCTAGATTTTAGTAAAGGAACAACATCAGTATCTTCTTGTGCTCCAGTAATGTGTGACTCCTAGCCTCTGCTAAGGGTCAGACTGTGCTGCCTCCTCCTATTTATCCATCTCCACAGGAAAGAAAAGCAGTCCTCTGCATGTCTGACTTCTTTCTACCCTAATAATTTGACTGCTTTGAGATGTGTTCATTATTACAGGGATCTTTCCTCCAGGAAGAGACTGATATATACTGTACTGTCCAAATAATTTATTTTGTTGTGTTTAGATACTTACAGTACATGCCTTCATATTTGGTAAGTACTAAGCAAAAAAAAAAAAATGTTAATGACACCAGTGCCTTGTCTGTGCTATCTTCTGCATTATTTCATTCCCCACTTCATTACTAAGAATTATTTTCTACCTTTATAACAGTTAAATTCTACACAAAGATATAATTTCTTTTGTGATTTCCAGTATCCCCCTTACCTTATTTTTATCCTATGTGGAGAATACAAGCATTCCCATTAGTCTAAAATATATAAGCCCCCAGAAAATAAATATATGTAGCTAGAAATCTGTAGCTCTTATGGATTTGTTGAAAATAGAAATACAAGCAGGGCCATCTAATCTGCTACACTTATCCTCCTTGACCCCGCCATAGTCAGGTGTTTCTTCTTCTTCTTCTTCTTCTTCTTCTTCTTCTTCTTCCTGCCAGCTCATAAAGCAGTGTATTTGTTGGGGAGGAGTATTTTTTTCCTAATATTTTGTCAGGTTGGCAATCTTCTCTGTCATATTACACAGATGCCTGTAAACTCAACAGTCCTATAAAACTTAGAATTTATCCTGTAAGACTCTGCTAGTTAAATGTGTGCAGTTTTCTCTGTCTTCCTGTTATGTTTTATTTACTGCTAATTGTTACTGATATGTACATTTGTAATTGCTGCATACCATTTTTGTCAGTGTAGAAGTGCTGGGGGATGGGAGAGTGGGAAAAAAGACAGCGCCCATCACATTTAGCTACAGAACCGATGCATTTAATAGATACTAATCTTCATTTCAGCAAGACAATATATTGAGTAGTTTAAATCTGATAATGTCTTTTAAACATCCATCTGTCAGAGAAAAGAAGCAGTAACTAACAAACTGCACTACTAGCCATCTGTGGTTAAATACAAAGCAGTACAGCTTCCTCTTGATTTACTGGCAGCTGTTACAGTAAATGATGCCCTTCCCTTAACCAAAAATAGTCTGATGGAGATATCACCTTAAAAGCTTTCATACTGCACACAGCAGTAATATTCAGACAAACCAAACTGACTGTAATTCAACTTCCTCTTGATTTAAAAAAAAAATTAGAATAATAGGTGCAGTTCTCTTAAATCAAATTTGTGTAAAATATGAATCATTTACAGTTAAATTAAAAGAAAAAAACAATCACCATTTTCTCAATGCAGTAAATTAACAATGTAACAAAATGACACTCTTTCTTCATTTATTACAAACTATTGCTGAATATATTTATGGCCTTCCACATGAAGGAGAAAAACTGGAGACCGAATGTAAACTGATTTTTTGTCATGGGGATAATAAGGGAAGCTTGAATGACAGTTAAATGGTAAAATAAGGAAGACAGCTATCATCGAAGCGCATCAATTTCCTTGAAGAGGAACTGGAAGATAGGTTGGGTGATTATAAAGTAGTATGAAGGAAAACACCGTGAAACATAATGCTGAGGTCACTGTGGCAGGCAGAATCAGTGAGTGAAAGGAGGACATCAAAAGTAATCCTGCACACTGCATCCAATATGGAATCAGTAACAACACAGATAATTTAAAATCTTGGTATCAAGTTATATTCTGGGGAAATGATCAAGGGTACCTTCTAGCCCCCCCCCCCCCTTCCATTTTTGATCTTCTCAAGTTTACTGGTAGAATTACCCAAATGGATTCCACTGATTTGTGGCTTTGCCTGAAATCATCACCCCAGTTATGCCTAAGTATATTCTGTAGTTACAGAGTATAATAGTAATCAGAAATAGCAGACAGTTGAAGTTACTCTTGTATCAAATTTCTTCTTATGCTTACTTTCTGAGCACATTCACTGTGACTGTACAGTGACTTGTGTAATACACTGCTGTGGTGTCAGGGATCATGCCAGGCTTAAAAAACTGACTTAAAGATTTATTTTTTCATGTTTCCTGCTAGTTATATACTTGGTCTCCAATATGTATGCAACTTTGTGATTGTTTCTCTTGTAAATGTAAAAGGAGAGGAGAGGAAGAAAAATGCATAAAACTACTGTTTGACATGTAAAATATAACCTTTTGCATTTCCTGTGTGATCAGGTCATAAAATATAATCCCAGTCAATTACAAAGAAATAGCTGACTAGGAATATGAAAAGAAAGCAGGCAAAGCAGGCATTAAAATGAAGACAATTGGGAGATATATGTGTACTTTTTTTTTATTGTTTCTGGGCTGATCTAATTAAGCCCTTGTCCTTTACGTGAGAAAGAGGTAGTTTAGTTATCTTTATTGTGGAAAAGCAAAACAACTAAAATAAGTTGATGTAACATTTTTTGCAAAAGGAAATGATATAATGGACGGCGCAGTGGTGCAGCAGTAGTGTTGCCACCTCACAGCAAGAGGTTCTCTGGTTTGATTCTCGACTGGGGTGCCTTCTGTGCAGAGTCTGCATGTCCTCCCTGCGTCTGTGTGGGTTTTCTCCAGGTGCTCCAGTTTCCTCCCACCTTACAAAGGCATGCATCTGGAGCGTTCCTCCCCAGGCCACTGCTGAAAATTGGCTTTGTTCCAAGTTGGACTTTCACGGTTAACAAATGTTAAATAAATAAATATAATATAATGGTTTGTAGGGAACAGAACAGAAGTGATGACTTGAAATGTGTATAAAATGTGAGGCAGGTCTTTGTTTTGCCTTGTCTTTGTAAGATATTAAGGTGGCCACACCCTGATCGGTTTGCTATCTGGAATTTCTACTTATTATCTTCCAGGAACTTATAACAATAAGGATTCATTACTCTTTAACCTAGAGGTACTTAGATGTATGTAACTCGCACAGTTAATTTTTTTCATGAAATATTCATGTCTGTGTAACTATTATTTTGATAATTCATTCCATCTATTCCTCTACACATTTAATCTTTAGCTGCATTGTTTGCCTTACCATTTAAGTAAAATGTACTCATGTTAAGTTCTTGTGTTTGATATTTTTTATTATATTATATTGTTGTTATTTTTTATTTGACATTAGGGCTATCATTCATCACTGTAGGTTAATAATATGTGGCTCCCATCTTTCCATGGGAAATGTATGTGTATGTGTGTGGAAATAATAACTGGTATGAAAGGCAGTTACTACAGGTAACGGATATTGGAAGACAGTGTAGTTCATAGGAAGAATGGTGACAAAGAGGCATGGGGGTACTAGGCCAAAGACTTAGCTCTGTAAGTAGCAGTCTATTCTGGGGGTGGAATCTGAAAGATCATACCAAGGATACCAGTGCTTATTCCCTTTATGCTGTCAGGGTCAGGTTACATTTTGCGAATTGATTACTGAGTTAGACTTGTGTGCACTTTCTTTTATTTCACCCTGCTTGGTGTCAGTAGTGTGACTCAAGATACCAACATATTAGTAGTAGTGGTTCCATCAACCCATGACATTTTAGGTGGCATTAGTGGGATAGTGAGATTCAAAATCCATCCATCCACTGCTTGCCACATATTTTAGTTGGAATTGGTGGGATTAAAACCTCACCTGTGCCACTATTCAGTACAATCCCATTACACAACATATTCACAAATATGCACTTGTGTGTGTACGTGTGTACGTGTGTACGTGTGTGCGTATGTGCGTGTGTGTGTGTGTGTGTGTGTGTGTGTGTGTGTGTGTGTGTGTGTGTGCGTGTGCATATGTGTGTGTTTTTCTGCACTAAAGTACCATCATATTTTATTACCACTCTACCAACATCATAAATTTATCATGACTCCTTTGTCATTAAAAACACTATATAGTTCATTCTGAACACAAGCTCAATTTACAAAACCAGAATACAAAGGTACTAACTCTAAATGTAAAGTTCATGCAAACTTTTATACTAACTTTAAAAGGTAAATTAACTAAATAAATCTTGAAAAATGCCACTCTAAAACACACATAAACCAAAACCACAATAACCATCCCAAAGAAAACTGAGATAAAATTAGAACTCCCTTCTAACACTAGGAACAGTATGCTACATTACAGTAAAAAGCACATTTGAGTATTAAACTATTTTGTTAATTATATAAAGTGGTCACCTAGTGCTTCAGAAAAAGTATACAAAAACTGCAGCTGCATTAATCACCAAACCTGAAAGAAATTATAACCCACAGAAAAGAATTGTTGTATCTATTAAAAATATATATAGCCCACAAAAAAAAAGAAATAAAAAATAAAAATGTAGTTGAACTGAGCAAGCAATGCAAGGATCCAGACACAGAGTAACTGCTTTAGTTATATTTAATTATTACTAGAACTTCTTTGTAAATGGTTTCTGAAGAAGTTCAGCAATAATTGCTTGCTCAGCTCATCTAGTTTTTAGTTTTCTGGTTTGTTTAAAAAATAAAAAATGTCGTAAAAGATCTGTCCACCTGAAACTGCAATAGAACCACAAATCTAAAATTAAAAACTTGGAAAATACATTGTCATTATCATCTCCATAACCAGCAAATACCTTTTTCCTATTTCCCCATGAGGTTGGGTTGTTGCATCAATTATCAGCACCTCTCCTGATTCAAATTCACTCTGCTACCTTTTTGTACAGTCATGCCCAACTGTCTCGGTTCTTCTCCTACACAATCCAACCATTTCTTGGCAGCACATTCTTATCTCCTTACCTTCCTGTCTCGCCCATACCTGTCTGACTACATTTCTTTCTGCTTTCCTGCTCATGTGACTGAACCACAGTAATCCATTCTTTTGACCTTCTCTACAACGTGGGTTACTTTATCTTTTGCTTTCATGTTCTCATTTATTCATCTGTCCCATGGTGTGCACCCATCTATCCTTTTCAGGCTCTTCATCCCCAACACCTCAAACATTATCAAGTGTTCTGTCTACACTGCCCAGATTTTTGTGACATACAAATGCTGGGTCACACCACTGTTTGTAGACCTTACTTTTCAGCTTCTTTGACATTTTTCTGTTACTCATTATCCCTGGCACCGTATGCCATTTGGACGCAATATCTCTGATTCTAGCTTTGACAGCCTTATTCAAGCTTCTTTTTCCTCAGCCATACCTTGCAGGTACTTGTAGCTGTTAATCGGATCCATTATTTTCCCTTCTATCTCAGTTTTCAATTTCTACTTATTTTCCGTTCATTTCCATGACCACTGTCTTGGTTGGTTTGTACTGTTTAATCACACATGTAGTCAGTTTTGAATTCTAATTCCCTATCATTTTCTGAAGTTCCTCTTCAGAGTCTGCTTGAATTGCCATATCATCTGCATACTGCAATGTTGCTGATCTCTTCCCTCTGACTCTTTGTGGATGTAGTTCATCACCAGTATGAACAGGAGTGGGCTCATATCTCAACCCTAATGCATTCTCTTTTTTTTAAACAAGAAAACTCTTTATTAAATTATCACTTATGATATAGGCAATCATATATTTATATAAACGAAAACAAACCATATTGACATAATTTTAGTTGCAAACATTATACTTCACAAACCATGTTGACATAATTGTAGATGCAAACTTTATACATCACTTATAACCCATCAGGTCATTGTCAGTCAAACAATACATAGCTCATTCAAATCCTGCCTTCTTTTAAACCTCCTTCCTCCTGTGCATGTATTGTTTCCACAATTCCTATTTTTCCTATGTAATTTGCTCCTACCCTTTTCTAAAGATCCCAATTCTAGTTGTTTTATCTCTGTTACTATATTCACTACTTCTAGTAAAGTTGGTTTAGACATTGATTTCCATTTTCTAGTAATTATTTTGGCAGGCACCATAATTAGACTCAGCAAAGCCTTACTATATCTAGGCAATTCTAATTCTGTATTATAGCTCAAAACGTCATTTCCTTAGTTACACCAATTTGCTCAATGAATATCTCTGACAGAGCAGTCTGCATGGAATCTTTAAAGCCTGGCAACTCATTATACTTCCAGAATATATGTTCCCATTTATCTCTTTATTCCCCATCACACTTCCAACAATTGCTGTCTGCCTGAGGAAAAATTCTTTAATGTCTATTTGGGGTATAAAAATACCTATGTAAACATTTCCAAGCAAAGATCCTAAATCTTCCAGACTTTGTTGCATATTTGGGAGACATAGATATATCCCTCATTGTTTCTTTGTGAATTGCTTATCCAGTCTCTATTCACAGTCCTTTCTAACCTCCTCTGATTGATTCTTATAGTTATCATTCAATATTTTGTATGCTCTACTAATTATTCCTTTTTTTGACAGCAGCTTCTGTTCTAGATTCTCTACTAGTGCTGGTCTTTCATTAAGCATCCACCTATTTCTTTCTGTTTGCCTATGATCTGATATCAATCCTTGATGGCAGATCTCTGTTCTGCAGTCCAAAGAAATTCCTGACCTATTCCAATTTTATTACCTTTCCCTCTCTAATTATTTGCTCCCCATGCCTTAAGTCTTTTACCAGTTTTCTCCAATAAATTCCAGCCTCCTCTTGCCTATTCTCTCTATCTCTAATTGCAGTCATCTCCCTTTCAGCAGAATCTCCTTTTTCCATTCCCATGTTGACTTAGTTCTTATAATACTTTCTGCTACTTTATAAACATAATATTCTGCATGGTTATTGTTATTCTCCATAAGGGTCTGCATCCATAATCCCAGTCACTCTTTGTTTCTTGAGCTCCCCCCTTGTTTCATCATCATCCCTTTCCACTTTGAATTATAGGTTTCTACTTGTGCTATGTATAGGAGCCTTAAATGTGTAGATCTGAAATACCCCTTCAAATCTGGTAATCCCAAACTGCCTTGCTCATTTGGAAGAATCAGCTACCCCACTTGACTGCTGCTATCTTCCCCTCCCAGTTAAAATCCTTCAGATCTTTATTAATTGCTATCCACAACTTTTCCTTTGGTGGATAAAAATATGCCTGACCTATGTATAAAATGAAAGGGACTAAAAACATTTTAACTGCCTGTATGTTGCTATCCATATCAATATAACAGACCTTCCCATTTCTCAATTTTTATATTATCTTTTGTTTAGTCTCTTCCCACATATTCTTAGCTGCCACACCAGAATAATTTTTAATCCATACTCCTAAGTACTTTATTTTATCATATTCTCATAAATATGTATATTGCTGAAACAATTTATGTGTGGGTACATAATATACAGTTATTGCCTTTGTTTTATCTTCATTAATTTTGTATCCTGAAAAGATTTGAAATGGCCTCAAAATGTTCCATAGCAATGAAATGTCCTTTTTCTGGTTTTATTAGGTGTAAAATAATATCATATGCAAATAGAGCCAGCTTTTCTTGACTATCATACCAATTATATCCTGGAATTTCCGAGTCTTTTATTTTCTTTGCCAATGGTTCTAAATATTGTGCAAATAAAGGAGAAAGCATGCACCCCTGCCTGTCTCCTCTCCTCAAACAGAAATTATCAGAAAAGAGTCTGCCCACTTTAATTTTTGCCTCTAATCCCTCATGTATTCCCCAAATCAACCTTATCATTTTATCAGGGAATGCAAATGTTTCCATTGCCCTGCTCATAAACTCCCACCTTACTCTATTAAATGCTTTCTCTACATCAAGAACCACCAACAATGGTATTCTTATATTCAGTTTCCCTCTGGATCATCAATGTTCTGTTAATGTTGTCAAATGTTTGCCTTCCCTCCACAAAACCACACTGACCCATGTCTATCATTTTTGGCATCAGATTTGCCATTCTTTTAGCCGTTATAGACATAAACACTTTATAATCATGGTTCAGGATTGAAATTGGCCTGTATGAAGCTAGATCCGATGGGTCTTTATCCTCTTTAGGTATTACAGCCACCACTGCTTTATTCCAGGAAGTTGGTGCTTCTCCTCCTCTTAAAATACTGTTAAACAAAACCTTCCAGATCTTTATCATTTTTTTCCTTCCTAGTTTCTAAACTTCCAAAGGAATACCATCTATTCAAAGGGACTTTCCATTTGATTGGTTATACATCACAATTTTTATCTCATCTCTTCCTAGCCTAACTATTAGTAATTGAGCATCATCTACCTCTAACCTTGGCATGTTTAATTCTTCCATAAACAATTTCCATTTGTACCTTTTCTTGATCTCCATACTTCTCTGCTTTATACAGACTTTCATAAAAAAAATTTCTAGTACCTCTACAGTATCTCTTGTTATCTTACTTACTATAAGCTCCCTTAACTTGGGGACAACCCTTTCCACTTTCTCTTGCCTGAGTTGCTGTGCTAAACATTTTTGTGCTCTGGCATTATTATCAAAACAAAAAAAAAACAGTTGCTTAACAGCAATGTTTCTAAACTCATCCTTATTATCAAGGTAATCCTTTTATTTTCTGCTTAGGACTGTGCAATTGCTCCTTTTCTTATTCTGTGAGATTCCCTCTGTTCTGCAGTACTTTAACATTTGTCAGTCCCTCTATATAATTATTGCTGCTTTTGAACCATATCTCCCTTTCTTTTATTTTCACCCTACTTTTAAACTCTACTTTAATATTATCCCACTCCTTACTATATTTTCAGAAGAAATATCTGTCTTCTCTAATAACTTCCAAATAATTTCCACTACCCATTCCTTAAATTAATTTCTTTTCAACAGATAGTTTGGAAAGCATGAATGTCTCATTTTTATTTCATTACCCTGTGTTTATATTTTAGTTATTATTGGCGCGTGATCTGAAATAGTTATTGGATGCATATCAAAACTTTCAATAAATGCACATGTTCCTGAGATATGTATGTTCTGTCTAGCCTAGCTCAGATTTTGTATCTTGGGGAATAATATGTAAATTCACTCCTACTACTGCCACATATTTTCATAAATTTCTTCAGAAATCTACCATCCTTTGTTATATTTCCCCTTCTGGGCCCCAGACATATCTTCCCTTCTGCAAATCAAATTGCATTCCTCACCTTTAAGTAATATTCCCTGCTGAAAACTGATTATTTCTTCCACAATGTAATCTTCCCCCCTTGCCAGCAGCCCCTTAGTACTGCATATATATCTTTATTATATTTTGATCCTCTTCTATCACTATTGGAGATCCTCTAACAATTAATATAAGTACTCCTGTTTTCCTTTGTCCCAGGTATGCTGCTGAATAACAGTCCTGAAAATCTGTCTTTATCAAATTTACATGTTCATTTCTTTCCAAATGTGTCTCCAGTAGAATAACTATTTGGACTCTACATTTATTTAATGTAGTTCACTACTCTTTCGTTTTTGTATATATATCTCTGAGACTATTAACTTTTAAAGATAATATCAAAACGCTTATTATGTTGGAAATGTGTTATTCCCATCTTTTATTTGTAACAGGTTTTTTAAGTATCTAGTTCCAGCTTTTGTATTGCATGCACACACTAATCTTTGGCAGGATCGCCTTTTATACAGTTGTTTCTTGTCATATCCATTTGAGCCAATGTTACATCTTACAATTTATTTTGTTTTATTGAAAGCCCTCAAACAAATAAATACATCCTCAATATACCCCCAAAACTTACCAGTATTTATTTAATTAGTTATTGACTAGAGAAGAGCTTTATTATATTCAATGTTCTTTTTTATTTATTTCCTTTCTCTTAAAACTTGTTACTAGATAAAGATAAGAGCCTTAATCAAGTCATTCCCCTATGCAAGAATGCTAAAAAGCACATCTTTTTTTCTTGTATCATAATGTTTTGAACAGACTTTTCCTCTTTTTTGTTTTTTTTTTTTACATTGCAGTGCCTACACTTCTTAGAACTGAACAAGGAGAAAGAGACATATAGGGAGAAAAAACAGGGACAGCTGTTTACTTTAGTATCCCCATTAAACTTAAAAATAACTGAGCAAACTTTACTTTATTGCATGCAGATATCATGTGATACAATATTACTGCTAAGAACAAAAGTTTGTTTTACTTACAGTTACCGCTTTCATTCCTTGTCCCCTCTCCTAAGTGTTCCTCCAAACATTAATGACATAAAGAAGGGCATATGCGTTAAGAGTCCCTACAAGTTTAACAAAGTCAAAAAAGTCCAATATTTCTAGGTTTCTTGCTCTGCTATGTTTTACAAGAATAACTAATGCTTTATAATCCCACATTTATTTGTCAATTTCCAAGATTCTGGTTTTATTCCTCTTTATCTCCATCTCCCAAATCCAGTCTCTGCTACCTTTCCAATGTACTCTTGGTTCTTTTAGTCAATTGTGCTTTTTTCTGTCTCTAAAGCATTTTCTGTTGAAACACTGGAAAATGTTTTACTGGCACAGTCTCTCTCTGTTGTCTTTATTTCCAGAAGAGCAAGAAGCAGAATCTTCTTCTGTTTCACAGCTCAGTTTTTGTTGGACAAACTTTTGTATTTCCTCCTTAACATGTTCTGCATGAAAACATGATTTTGTCCCTTCAGGAAAGTATATTCTGAAGATAGCTGGATACAGGTGTTTGAACTCACACCTGCTTCTCGACATTTCCTGATTAGTGGAATAAATTTATCCCTCTTCTGCCTGGTGTACAGTGAGTAATCATTTTCCACAAACACTATATTCTCTTCCACATTTACTAATCTGTCCTTCTGTCACAGTTTTGTCAGAATCAACTCCTTCTGCTGGTAGGATTATATCTTTACTATTAAAAGTCTAGGAAGTCTTCTCATGGCCAGGTTTGGAGCATACACATGATGTGCACTTTCAATTAACAACTCTTGTTGTGGAATACCAGTCAAGTTGCTTATTTGTGCTTTCATAAAATTAATACAGTCTATTCCTTCCAGTTTCTCTGGCACAACAGAAAATCTTAGGTTTCTCCTGTGTGCATTGTCCTCTAATTCTATTCATTTTTTAAACATCACTTATTGAGCTGTTTCATATTCAGCCAGCTTTTTCTTCATTTTGACCTCTGTTTTTTTGCAGTTTCATCACCTCATCTGAATATCTATTTAAAGCTTCTTCCATTTTATCCAGGTTTTATGTTACTTGAGTTGATATACTCTGTGATGGACCCTCTTTACCCAAGGCCAGTAATCAAGGAGCCTCCGTCCTCACCACTGACACCAGAGAGGGACAGTTACTAAAACAGAAATGGATTTACACAGTATTTTCAAATGCAGCTCTCTGCATCAAGCAGTTTCCCTCAAGAGACTGGGAACATACCCCAGACCTGGGAATGGACTATCTGTCTTTCCAGATCTCACATAAGAATCCCTTTGGAACACTGTGTCCCAGTTCCAAGTAACTGACATACCCACACCTGGGTATTTAATTTTCACACATACACACTGCAGGGAAAGGCTAGCACAGACTTACTAGCTGTGTCTCCTTATACCCAGACAATAAGGTAACTACACTGCCACCAGTCAGATACTATCAGGCTCTTACAACGGTATCCAATTATACTGATTAAAATCAATGCTAACATAAATGGTAGAGTATAACCCAAGCAGCATGACTTTTTAGAGTGGCCAAGGCATCACTAAAATAAGCATAAGTACTCTCAAGATGTTAAAAGTAATCTCTAAAAGACCAGCCACAATGAAATGTATAAAATATTTAATAATAAATAATAAACTAGAAAACACGAGAAAACTAAATATCTGAGTGTAATAAACATCAGAATTTCAGTCACCAGAGAAATAAAAATAACACAGATGGACAGATTCAAGCAGATGCAGAAAAACAATACTTAGATAATCTCACTGTAATTCCTGACTGTCTAAAGAATAACTGTTCCCTAACTAACTTAATTAATTCAACAAGGCAAGATGAGATGCTGAGATGCTTACTTCTACAAAGCAAGACGATAATCTTCCAACTTCTAACTAACTGACTGTGAGAACTGTCATAGATTTTTATATCAGGTTCCAAACAAAACAAAACAAGCTGCTGTACGAGTTCCATCCTCTCAGTGCTGGTTATAGAATGACATCACATTTGATCACCTGACTCTAGTACAGTATACATTCAGAGCTTTTCTAAGATCTGTTGCAATATTTGAAAACTATAGAACAATTTCAAAAACTTCTACTCTTGCTTTCCATAGTTGTTTGTTTAAACATAAACATTTAATCAGTTATAATAATACTATTGATACATTTTTTAACATAAGCATCTGTACAAGTCAGTGTGACAGTCAAATGACACAAAGTTATTTATAAAACTCCAGCTAACTATGCTGGCATATGTTACACATGCACCTCCCCGCTATCCCTGTTACAGATGACAATACCTCAAATCATTACAACTCTCCCCCACATTTGAAGACTCAAGCTATTTTTTTCAAGTGACCCTGGAAAAGCTTTGCTTGAGAGAAATGGGCCTGTCTGGGAATACATCAACTTATACTCTGTCTTGTGAGTCCATTTGCATTGACACTGCTGTAATCTGGACTGACTAACACAAGGGGTTCTCCCAATGCCACTTTAACCTTTTGGAATGCTTGCTCACAGGATGGGATCCATAGTACCTTATCTGGCCTGTTTTTCCTTGTCATGTCTTAGAGGAGAGTAGCTATTGTACTATAATTGTGAAAAACCTTTCTATAGTACCCCTCTGTCCCCAAGAATGCCCTCAGCTGCTTTTTGGTAACAGGGGACAGCCATGCCTGAATGACTTCCACTTTGACAGGTTCTGGCCTAACCTTACCACTCCCCACTCTATGTCCCAGATCGTAGACCTCTGCCATACTCACTTGACACTTACTGAGATTAATGGTAAATCCTGCCCTTTGCAGTTTGCCAAGAACCTTCCTGACATGCTGAGGCTTCATTATGTTAACATCATACAATTTGTGCCCCTGCCTCCTGCCTATAAGGTTTACCATATAATTAACATCACTGACCTTCCTTACCACTTTAAAGGGTCCCTCCCAAGCTGCCTGCAGCTTGTTGTGTCTGACAGGAATGAGCACCATAACCTACTGACCCACAGCATACTGTCGGGTTTGAGCATTCCTGTCATACTACACCTTTTTCTGTTGTTGGGCTTCTGCTAGATTATCCTGGGCCAAGCCCATGAGTTCCCTAAGCCTTGTCCTGAGGTTTAAGACAGATACCACAATACACTCCTTGTGGGATTCATGCTTACTCTCCCACTCATCAGAAATTTTTTATTTTTATTTTATTTTATTTTACATTTGTTGACCGAGCTAGTCTAGCTGGATACATATCCATTTTCAGTAGAGGCCCGGGGAGAAAAGCTCCACAAAAAAAAACATATAACAACAATACATTATGGTAAATATATATATATTTGTGAATAATAATTAACATACAATCAGACCCCAAAAAAAGGACAGGCTAAAAGAAACTACAGTTGGCAAAGAGAAATACATAGCCAGTTATAGAGCATTAAACTTTAGCTAAGGCTAAAGAAACAAATTTTCAAAGCAAAAGCCCCCCACAGCCTATGTTTATACAGCAACGCAAAGGGTGAAAAAACTGTGGGTTCCTGGGGAACCTCTCTGTATGTAAACAGTAGATGGGGCAAATATTTGTCCCACTCTTGCCTAAATTGGGCTACAAATGCCTACAGCATGGTCTTTAGTGTAGAGTTTAACCTCTCCACAAGACCATTAGTCTGGGGATGGCAGGGGGTGGTCTTTAGGTATTTCTCACCGCAATGCTTCCACAGATAAACCGGAGGTCTGACATGAAATTAGCATCTCTGTCAGTTAGTATTTCTCTTGGGAAACCTACCCTGCTGAAAATCTCTAACCAAGCATGTGCCACCTTCTCTGGCTCAATGGAGGACAAAGCCTTCGCCTCAGAGTATCTAGTAGCATAATCTACTATCACCAGGATATACATCTTCCCTGTGGAACTTGGAGTACTCAGAGGTCTCAGAATATCCACAGCTAATCTCTGAAATGGCTCCTCAATCACAGGCAAAGGCATCGACAGAGCTTTGTGCTTGTGCTCTGCCTTGCCTAGCTTTTGGCACTGCACACAGGTCCTGCAGTACAGTGTTACTTCCTTTGTAATCCCAGGGCAATATAAATTCTGCATAATATATCTCTTGGTATACTTTATGTCCATATGAACTGTAAAAGGAATGTCATGGGCAATGGCTAGAGGTGGCAGATGGTAAGATCTGGGCACTATCAACTGTTGTATTA
The DNA here is from genome assembly GCF_019279795.1 of Protopterus annectens. Taxonomy (NCBI): domain Eukaryota; kingdom Metazoa; phylum Chordata; order Ceratodontiformes; family Protopteridae; genus Protopterus; species Protopterus annectens. The sequence continues at coordinate 1,033,755,983 of NC_056732.1, read as the reverse complement.
CCTCACCCTCTAGCCGTCCTTCAGGGGTCCACTCTCTATAGGAGTAACTCTTTGTTATCTGACAGGAATATCCTTAAACACAGCTACCTGCTTTCTTCCTTTTCCACATCCCCAGTCAAGATGAACCATGACCAAAAAAGTATTTGGAATGGGATCCCTCCTAAAACTCTGGTTAGAGTGGACTTCTGAGTGAGTACTGCTCCTGTTTAACCACTCTAGGCTTCACAATAGTTATGTCAGAGGCTGTGTCTCTCTTAGCAGTGGCCTGTCTTCCATCCACCAAGATAGGATACAAACTCCAGTGGTAGTTTGTTACATCTGTTGTCTTGAGACAACTTACTACTGGCATGCTGTTATTCCCACTTGCTGGCTCCCTCACCTTTTCTTCTCCACCTTGCTTCAGTGGACATTTGTATGCTACATGGCCCCCTCTGTTTACATTTAAAGCATCTAACCCTGATCCTGGCTGTGTACCTGAAAGAGTGGCTTCCTCTATTATGGGTAGACTTTGTTGGGGTCATTTAGGCTGCCCACCATAGGATCCCTTATATCTATGTGCAGCACTGGGTATGCACTTCTTGTGCAGTGATGCCATGCTTGCTAACTAGAGATCCCCTTTTCTTCTCAGCTGATCTGCAGAGTTACACTTTTGGTCTGCCAACCAGATTCTCATGTCCTCAAGTGAAGTACTAAGGGCTTGTTCCCTCACCAAAAGTCTACCAGTTTTTCAAAAGTGGTGACCTGACACCCACTCACCCACCTACGAAAGTAAGTTCTTAACTCAGCAATATAATCATATACACTTTCACCTCCCTTGCATCTATGTTGATGACATTTTTCCTATAAGCTTCAGGTGTCAGCAGTTCAATAAACATGGTTTTACTCTATCATAGTTTAAACAATCAGTATTAGACAATTTAGAAACAGCAGTTACAGCTTTACCATGGAGTAAGGGGATCAGGAACTGTACCCAGAGCTCTTGGTCACCATTGTACTGTTTACATACTCTTTCAAATATATGAATAAAACTATCAAAGTTACCCCCTCTGCAAATTGTGGAAGAAATTTACTGACCTTTATTGCTTCTGGGGTCTGATTATTTTCTTCTATATTACCTCCATTACCCTGGTGAAGGGTCAGCATCTCCCTCTCATGTTGTCACTGCTTCTCTTTTTCTTCAGATCTCCAAATGCCACAGCCTCTCTTCAGTTTCCAAATATTTGTCATCCAGTTGATGCTGCTTCTCTTTTTCTTCAGTCTCCAAATGTTGCAGTCTCTCTTCAGTCTCCAAACGTTGCAGTTCATGCTGACACTGCTTCTCCTTTTTCTTCAGCATCTAGTTCAAGTCTCTTTAACTCCAGACATATTTTAAGTCCTCTGAGGAAAGGGTGAACTGTCCTGTTTCTGAAGACTTCACATCCCCAACACTGGACTACTTGTCCTCCTGGCTGCTGGTCTGCACTGTAGCTGTGATTAAAGCTGAAATCATTTCCTCAGATACTATCAGGATCTTACAAGAGTATCCAATTATACTGAGTAATATGAATGCTAATATAAATGGTATGGTTTAACCCAAGCAGCAAGGCTTTTTGGAGTGACCAAGGCATCACTAAAATAACCACAAGTACTCTCAAGATGTTAGATGTAATCTCTAAAAGACCAGCCACAATGAAAGGTATAACAATATTGAATAATAAATAATAAACTAGAAAACATGAGAATACTAAATATCTAAGTGCAATAAACATCAGAATTTCAGTCACCATAGAAATAAAAATAACACAGTTGGACAGATTCAAGCAGATGTAGAAAAACAATACTTAGATAATCTCACTGTAATTCCTGAATGTCTAAAGAATAACTGTTCCTTAACTAAATTAATTAATTCAGCAAGGCAAGATGAGATGTTGAGAAGCTTACTTCCACAAGGCAAGGTGATGATCTTCCAACTTCTAACTGACTGACATTTTAGAACTGGAGTAGATAGGTCAGAGAAAAAAAAGCAAAGAGAAATCATGGAAGGAAAGTTCAAAGGACCCTTTTCAGCCACAACAATGCTTTAAAAAGACCTACTTGGAGAATAATTGAAGAGTATTTTCGGCGATGATAAAACGAAATTTAATAAAACAGATGCGTGTAACAATCCTTCATGACTGCTTCTTAAGGAGTGATTTTGTTCCTTGGGGTAGATTTTCCTTTTGGGCGAAAGTAGTACTCCTTTTTTAAAATTTTATATAAGAATGTACCTTGAAGGCATATACATATATCTACATGTGGGTCCCAAGAAAGCTATTTTGTGTAGTACTGCATTGGTCAGAATTAGTGCAGGCTGTGTACAAAGGACCCAATAACTCAAGTACAAACAGTGTTTGGTCTTACAGAGGGGTTTTCAGTGGTAGTGGGTGTGCACCAGTGTACAGCTTTGAGCCCCCTGCTGTTCATACTGGTGATGGATCACATTAGTAAACAGGTTAGAGGGGACAGATCAACAAATTTGCTGTATGCAGATCATATGGCATTACAGGCAGACACTGAGCAAGAACTTCAGCAAAGGATATGGGAATGGAATGCAAAACTGAAGGCACTTAGGATGAAACTAAGTATAGATAAGACAGTAGTAACGGCAGCAAACTGGGGAAATCAGAAGAAGATGAGAACTGAGATAGAAGGGAAGATAGTGGAACAGGTTAACAACTTCAAATATCATGAAAGGCTGGTTGAGGAGAAGGGAAGTCTGAATGAAGAGGAGGTCAAAGCTAGAACCATAGGGGCTGCAGCCATCTGGCATAGAGTGTTAAGTATAGTGTATGACAGAAGAATGCCAAAGAAACTAAAAATGAAGGTGCACAAAACAGTGGTGTGACCTGTATTACTGTATGGCACAGAAACCTGAGCAGTAAAGGCAGAGCAGATGAGAAAGCCAGAGGTGATGGAAATGACGTTTCTGAGAAGGGTGGTAGGATGCACACTGTGGGACAGGTGAGACATGAGGACATAAGAGCAGAAGCCAAAGTAGCTCCAATTGCAGAAAATAGCAAAGAGAGTAGACTATGGTGGTTCAGGCACATGTGCAGAAAAGCAGTAGACAATCTGGTGAAGATTTGGGACAGACAGGAAGAATTTAAGAGGAAATGAGGGCATCCAGCAAAGAGGTGGATGAACTGTCTGAGAGAAGATCTGCAACAGTCAGGCATGAGTGTCAAAGTAGACAGGAGTGTGGCATTGAATTGAGAGAAATGGCAACAGTTAACACAATACCCTGAACCCATGTAGAAAATAGGAAGAACGGGGTTGATGATGATGATCTACATGTGGGTCAGATTGCTCACTTTTATCAGGATTTGGCTATTTGAAGGGTATTGTTTTAGGAAAAGTACAAATTAGAAAATAAATAAGGTTTACTTGAACTACAGACATAACGATCTTTATTAATATAGCAAGAGTTAAATATAATTATATTAGTATCATATAAAAAAATGATACTAATACCCCCCCCTAATTCTTCCCACCTCTTCTGTCCCTCATCCAAAGTCTTTCACTATGACACCAGTTCAAACTTGTTATATAAAAAAAATCCTTTATAAACTAAAACCCACATCACTCACAGCTGGCCATCTGCCCAGTGAAGTCCTTAAAATGGCAGCAGATATCATGTCATATCCTGCTTCCATATTAATAAACTGATCCATTAATGAACAATATAGCCCCAAACTTTGGAGAATCTCACATATCATAGCCTTGTATAAAGATGGCCCCTCTATAGACTTTACAAATTTCAGACCAATTGCTATGCCCCCCCCCATGGCCAAAATACCCTTGTATAAAGATGGCCCCTCTATAGACTTTACAAATTTCAGACCAATTGCTATGCCCCCCCCCCATGCCCTATCTAATAAACAATAACCTTCGCTCCAACTCCCAGCATGGTTTCAGGCCAAAACATAGTACCACAACCACTCTTATAAGTTTATCAGACTCAGTTAACCAACACAGAAACAACAATCAATTTGCATAATCAATATTTCTGGGCATCTTTAAGGCCTTTGATACAGCATCTCATCAAAACCTTCTTAATGAACTAGCCTCTTTAAACCTTTCCCAATCTTTACCAATAAACTCAGTTCCACTACCAACTTAGCCACAATTGCACAGTGTGCAGATGACTCCTCCCTTATCTGTACAGCCCTTTCTCTCCCTGAGCTCCTACACAAAACCCAAAAATCTCTTACAGATATAGAATAGTATCTCACCAAAATCCAACTTATTCTAAACTCTAACAAGACTAAACTAATGCTATTTTCTAACAACAAAGCTAATTTCCTTTTTTTCATCTACTCCTCAAATAACAGCAAAATTGAGCCTGTAGCACAAACCAAACTGTTAGGCATTACTATTGACAGCTGCCTAAAATATGACATACACATAGCCCAAGCTGTATAAAAGGTTCACATCAAACTTGGCTCCCTATACAGAGCCAAGCAATTCCTCATTCAAACCTCCAGACAGTCTATAGTCAAAACATATCCACATCCCACACTGCTATATGCCTCCTCCATTTTTACAAACCTTAGAAAAACAGAACTAAGCAAACTGGAAAGCTGTTACAATAAACTTACAAGGTTTGCCACTAACCACGCAAATCAATTGCATCACTGCTCAGCAATACAAGAGCCAAAATGGTTAGAATTACCAAAGCTTTTATCTCTCAACCAGCTATCACCCACTCCATTATTTACCAGCCAAACTGTCCCGCACTTGCAAATCTAATCCAACCTCATCACAATACAAGAGCATTGCGATCATCCAACAAACTCTTACTAAAGGTAGCCATATCTAACAATAATTTTGGTGATTATCTGTACTCCCTACAGATATCAAAAATCTGGAATTCCAACCCCTAACAATCAACAGTACTCCCATTCCCAAGTTCAAACTTCTCCTGAAGAAACGCCTCACCAGAAATTGGCTTTGCTCTTGCTCTACCCCAGGATGATTCTCTCATATCTCTACAGAACTTGTCCCCCATCTTGCAACTATTTAATTTTTTTCTTCTTCTTCATCAAGCCCTATCTCCTCTCCTTAATAACTCTTCCTTTAGTCTTTCTTTTCTCTTTTCTCTTATACATTGTATTCAAACCCTGCACACACTGTTCCACTCAGTACTAATAGATATAGTGTGGGTTTTTTTTGTAAATACAACTGGTTATTATGCTAGAGTTTCAGCATGTCAATGTTATTGTTTATGTCCAACATATCACACTGTTAATTTGTTACTATACAATTTGGGCTAACATTGTTGTTAAAATTTCTATTCTTTGCAGATTTTTTTGTTATTGTACTACATGTCTATGTTATGATATTAAAATTGTCTTGCATTTTTTGAATATACTGGAGCTTTTCTCTCTGGGCCTCTGCTGAAAATAAGCTCCTTGCCCAGGCAGACATTCCTGGTAAAGAAATATAAAATAAATAAATATTAAAAGGGACATCTAATTAGCAAACAAGCTATGAAGACCTCTAGGATTTATATCTCTATGCTGGATACAGTGACACTTTTTATTGTTTATTAAGTATGCCTTTAAAAGTTGCATACACATTTTTGCTTTTTTTCTCAGTCTTGATTTCAACTGGGCAGAGTTCTACAACAATTATGTAAACTAAATACAGGGAGCCATTTATTTATTGACACTTGTTTACTGAGGAAGTCTGACTGAGTAATAAATAGTTATTTTCAGTGGAGGTCCAGGGAGAAAAGCTACAGAGAGTTAAATAACGTCATATAAAATAGTGGTATAGATGTAATTTAAAAGCATATATACATACAACTTGACTGTGGAATACATAGGATACAATAAAGCACCAGTAATGTAATAATAAAAAAATACAATTAAATTTGAGAATCAGTATATACAAAATTATTAGAAACATAGTCTACAATGCTAGGAAATATCGAAAAAATATTATACAAGTCCCCACTAAGAATGGAGAGAGGGCAAGTGTTGAAAAGGGTATAGATAGATAATGTGATGGAACGTTAATAAGAATAAAGTATTTCTTGATGTAGATCATACAGGAGATGTTCATGGGCAGAGCCATGAGTTAGTGAGAAATTCTTTGAGACAGGATTCACTCAAGCCTAATATAGTTCTGACTGAATTTGGGGTAGAGCTCCATAGAAGTTGATGTCATTGACATGGCTGTGAGACTTGGAAGTGGAGAGATGCTTTTGTTGAGATCTCAAAGACCTAGGAAGAATATAGTTTTGTATATGTTTCTGTAAAACACAACAGCTGTTAGGTTTGTAAATTATATTGTTAATAACTAATGAAGATTAGGTTATTTTATAAGACTAGCCAGGCAAATATACTTAAAGCTAGACAGTAGTGTCCTTTATATAATACATTTACTTTAAATATGGCTACTGTGTCAGTGATTTTTTTTGAAAATGTTTTCTTTTTGTTTTTCTTTTTTTGTAGGTTTTTGGTATTAATGAATCATAAAGGAGTGTTTTGGCTGTAAATTGACAAACATGCTCAGTTAAGAATGATTTAATACTATATAACAATCCTAATTCCTTGTGAGTTTTAGATATAGCACAGCTAATGTGTTGCACAGACGTAAGATGTTGAATAATGTCTAACAGTTTGCTTTGTGCTACCTGTTTTCAGGGGTAATCGGGGATCTGGTTAAGAGATGTGCTAAGAGTCGTATAGCAGGCAGATGGGTTACTTCTTAGTAATGAGATATTAATTTTGACAGAAATGTGTTGTAGTTACAGTGTGGTAAACATGATGAGTTTTTTTTCAGGATTTAGTGTTATGTGTGATGCAACATTTTGGAGTTGGTGAGAAGTTAAACTGCGGCTTCATCTACCTGAGTTCATGATAGCTCAGGTGGATGTAAAAGATCCCATGGCACCCATTGAAACAAGTAGGGGGTTCTGTATTTATAGAAAAACACAATTTATAAAATATTGACATTTTTACATATTTACAAATATAGTTTTCCATTTCCTCCCGTTACTATTATGTATTCATACTTATTTTGTTATTCCAAGTTTATATCCTTATTAGACTCCCACTCCTTTTTCCATAAACACCATCTGATTTATCTCACTATTGTTGCCAAAATACATTTTCCATTATTAACTAATTTCATTTATCCTTTCATTTCATATAACCCACATAACATAAACTATACTTTTATCTATTCTTTTAACATATTCTTTACTTCTATTCTTATACCCATATTTAATCATATCCATATTTATTTTGTCTATGTCTTTTGTGTTTTAAAAATTTCTTTACATAACTTTCCCCATAATGGCATGACTCTTTTACATTTCAAAAACACATGTTCATTAGTTTCCTCTTCCCATAATGCAAGCATATTCTTTCACTTTTCTTTTTAAATGACATATTTCCTTTCATTGGTAATTTATCTATTATTAGGCTCCAGAAAAAAAAATCTTGGTATTACACTTTCTTATTACACCATTTAGGTCTTATTTTTATAACTTTAATTTTACTACTACCAGATTTTCCCATTGTTTAACATATTAATGTCATATCATTATATTCTTATACCATACTTTTCTGTGCTTTTCTATTTCATTTTTTATTCTCCACATTAATATTTTTCTTGATACCATTTAATATCTTCATTTTTACATTATTTTTCTCTTTTGGTCCTTTTTACCATACCCTAACATTTATTATATTTACATTTACACATTTTAACAACTAATCTCTCATATTTTTCATGTATCCACTTTAACACTTAATAAATTTAGTGAAGCAGCATATACCACTGGTTTAATTAATCCTTAACCTCCTTTGTCTTTATCTAACTTGTAATTTTCTAGTAGTATAAATACCACCTTGGATCTCCCCAGTGAAAAGAGGCTACTAGCCTAGTGGGACTAACATGATCAACCAAGGATGGCTAAATAAATAAAAGAATGAATAAATGAATAATTAAATAAATAAATAAATGTGGCTGTTCAAATGATTGAGGAGTATATTGCACTAGTGAGTAGTTAGGAATACTTTTGTGCATGTCATTAATACATCTGTTAAACAAAGTAGAACTGGAATTAGTCGTTGAGGAACTCCAAATGTTAAATAAATGCTGACTATATATACTGCCAATAAACTATTTGTGAGATATTTTGTAGATAACTATGTGACCAGTGAACAGTGTTATTGCTGATATGCAGAGTTGATAGCTTATTTAGAAGTATTTGCTGCAGGACAGTAACAAATGCTTTGGATAAATCAAAGAATAATAAAGAAAAAGCATCACCCTAGTTTATTTTGTCTAGAAAAGTTAAGTAAGATTGTTTTCTACTATGTCTAAGCTGGAAGTCATGCTGAATAGAAGAGAACAGGCTGTTTTTAGTTATGTAATTAAGAAACGGAGTGCATACACATTTTTTTTTTAATTTTGGATAGAAGCAATAATATAACAATTGGTTTGAAGTATAAAACGCCAGTCGTGGTTCCAGATTTGTAAAGGGTTTTAGTATATTCTTGTTTCCAAATAGAATGAACTCGATTTACTAAGAATCTGTTTAAAAGAATAATAAAGGGACATGCAAATAGATCCAGCTGCTGTTATAAGACACCAAATAGTCCCAGCTGCTGTTTTGAGGTATTTACCAGATAAGTTATTTAATGCTAGAGTGGTTGGCTTTAATTTAAGTAGTATTTTGTATGTATTTTATGTATTTATATATTTTATTTTGTTTACCAGGGTAGAACACCAACCAAATTAGACAATTTGCAGCCTCACCCTGGATGTTATTCATAATAACAGCTGTAAAATACAATTAAAGGTATGACTAAATTATATATAGTATAGTGACATAACATGATATAGATGTAAAAAAAAAAAAAAAAACAGATTTACAAGAACATTTTAAAAAAGTAGGATCAGGGGTATAAAATACCTAATACATGTGTTACAGGTGAAATAAACATGGTCCAGCCAAGAGAACAGAAAGAGTATATAGTGGTATGGAGGAAAATTTAGCAGTGATGAGAGTAGAAATTGTAAAATTCTAAGAGATGTAATAGTAAAGTTAATAACAGGAGAAGTAGATTTTAGATACATATTAGGGGATAGGTGAGGCAGATGTGTGAGCAGTGAGTATGAGTTTATATTTTGGAGAGCTTAGGATATTTCTTCACAAATTCCATACAGTCACTCACTAAAAAACACTATAATAGCTTCCCCATAATATCAACTATACCCATCAACACTACTGACACATTTTTAGTCAAATCTGTTAAAACATACATCATAAAAAAGTTACTCTCTAAACTTAAGCCCACATCTCTTGCAGCTGACAATCTCCCCTGAGAATTTTTACAAATTGCTGCAGATACCATCTCCTATCCTGTCTTCATTCTCATTAATCAGTTCATCACTGAGCAATATATACCTGTAATCTGGAAAATATTCTATGTAATTCACTGCACAAAGATGGCACTTCTACTGATTTCTCTAACTACAGACCCAAATCTATCTTATCACCCCCAGCCAAAATCTTAGAAAAATGTATACATTCACAACTACTAAACTACCTTATATCCAATAGCCTCCTTACTAGCACACAAGCATGGTTTCCGCCCTAACCATAGTACCACAACAGCTCTACTTAGCTTCGCCAATACCATCAACCTACACAGAAATAAAGGAAATCCCGTAGCCCTATCCAAAGTCTTTGATACCATTTCTCATCAGAAGCTACTCAATGAACTCTCTGCTCTAAACCCTAGCCTTTCTTACCCACATGGTTCAAAAGCAACTTAACTGACAACAAGCTGTCAAGTGGCAACAAAACCTATGTTCCGTCTTATCCATTACCATGGGGAGGTTCCCCAAGCTCAGTACTAGGTCCCCTACTATTTACTATCTTTATTAATAAGCTCCCCAGTTACTTCTCTAGCTTCTATTGTCCAATATGCAGATGATTATATGCCCATCTGCACTGCGCCTACTCTAAACAAACTCAAAGCAAAGATACAACAGTCACTCCTAGCTGTTGAAGCCTGGTTATCAGACTTTCAACTAAAACTGAATCCATCCAAAACAAAACTCATGGTATTTCACTTCTCACCACATACCCCTGCAGCATCATTCCAAATATATTCTTTCAACAATACCACAATATCATCCATAGATCAAACAAACTTACTAGATGTACTGATAGACAACAAGTTGAGATTTGATCTTCACCTTTCCCAAACTATTAAAAAGACACACTCAAAACTAGGTGCTCTGTACAGACTCAAACTATTTCTCATAGCCACCACTAGGCAGGCTATTGCCAGAACTCATCTACTTTCCACACTATTATATGTCTCCCCAGTCCCTACCAATCTAAAGAAAACCGACCTGGTCAAACTTGAAACCTGCTACAATAAAACTGCTAAATATGCCACTAACTCTCCCCACAGGTCTCACCACTGCATTGCAGTACATCAATTCATTTGGCTAGAACTACCCCATCACTTAAACTATATGCAGCTTCCTACTGCCCACAAACTGGCACACCTCCCCATCAAACATCTCCCCTTTAAACATTGGTTCAGCCCTATGCCAACTCTAGAGTCTTCGGATCCTCAAATAATACACTAATACAGGTAACCAAACTTAACAACTCAGCTGGGGAATCCCTCTACTTTAATTGTGTCTCTTAACTTTGGAATACAATACCACAGGATATCATAACCACTGCTGACCCAATCAGATTTAAAAACTACTTAGGACCTACCTCAATAACAAATGGCTTTGCCAATGTGCCATGCCTGACTAAATCCTTTACCTACAGTCCTTAACTAACCAAACCATTTCCTCTGTTTACACACATAAATACCTAATCTTAAGAATTTATTTCCTAGACTTCTCTCTCTTACCCCCTTTTTTCTATGCTGCTGTCTCATAGCCCTTTCTGCATCTGACACCACATCTCTCTCACCATAGCTATCCACCACTCTCATCTCTCCTCTTAACTCATATTCTGATTGCTGTTTTTAAATAACCCTATAAGTAATATGACTGTACTGAATGCAATGCTGTAAGTACTGTCAACCACATTAAACCACAGGTTATATTACTCTAAATGTACATCAAATCATATAGGGTCTTATGTTGTCTTGTATCTGTGAAGAATGTTCTATTCAATATAATGTCTGTTATGTAACAATAGTATGTAATGTTTAAATGTCCATTGAGCTTTTGCTCTTAATTTCTATTCTGTAAATGTCTGTGGAGCTTTTCACCCCAGGCCTCAGCTGAAAATGGGCTTCATCCCAGGCAGACTTTCCTGGTAAACAAATGGAAATCTATAAATAAATAAGTGGCCAATCTCTTCCAGGCTGAATATAATAGTGCAGTTATGGGAGTTAAGAGACATGGCCTACTTTCTTACATTGTTTGAACTGAGGTCTGAACTGTTTGTAGTCTCTGATTTTAGTAAGATCAGGTGGCAACGACTGTCGAGTTTAGGGGCAGGACAGAGAAACTGTGATCTGTGGAATGGAGTTCAATGGGTGGAGTTATGAGAGTTAGGCCATTATTGGACTGACTTCTTAGGTTGCAGTACCGGCTGGATGTAGTCTGAATGTAATGAAATGGTTCAGTATATGGTATGAAGATGTCATTGACTGATTGCTGAGCTCAGATTTTAACAGGTTGTGTTGTTAATTATGGTTGACACAGAATCTATGTGTTTATCTGCATATCCAAACTATGGAACTATATCTAAAATGTAATCAGAACTATATCTAGCCTCCATGTATTTAAGTCCTCTCTCAAAGAATGTCTCAATAACACATGGCTATGCCCATGCACCTCACCTGTTTGATCTATAATAACAGATGCTTTACATTCTTACTAACCTAAAGTCTCATCATACAAGCTATTCCTTTCAACACCTGCCCTCCCCAACTCTTAGGGTGGACTGGTATCTTTTTATTTTTATTTCCTGATATAGTAGACTATACTTCTAATACTTTTGTATATACTGATTGTCATATTTAATTTTCAGTTTTTTATTTATTTTTATTTTTTCATCACTAATGTCTTCTCATGCTTTATTGTATCCTATGTATTCTACTATCAAACGGTATGTAGATTTGTATTAGTGTTTTACTTGATGTTTATCTCTCTGGAGATTTTCTCTCTGGGCCTCTGCAGAAAGTGACTATTCATTATGCAGTCAGACTGTCCCAGTAAACAAATGTCAATAAATAAATAAATTGTAAATAATGTAACAAGTATTCATTGTGCTGGCTATATTATAATCACTCTCATTTGGTAGAAGGTGAGGCTGTGTCCTATACTTTGGTGTTAATAATAATTTATTCTATAAATAATATGCACTATGTGTACCAGAACTGTTTTGAACTGTTTTCATCCACCATTAGTAGGGCATAGAAATGTTTTCTTTTATCTTTTTGTACTGTTTTTTTTGCACTTTGTTCCTAAAAGTTTTGTATTATTAGAGACTGCTTGTAGTTCTGTCTATTTGTTGATTTATTTAGTTTTTCCTAGACTGTACCACCTAGGATCGGGTCTCCTTTAGATTACCGAACCGACATTTCACCGACACGCAGAAGACCGAGACAAAACGACCGACAGGTAAGTTGACCAAAACGGTGATTTGCCAACAGCTGAAAGACCGACAAGGGTAACGTGTGAGTGCGACTCGGTAAGTGTGCGATAGTGACGGATTTAGGAGCGGTCAGGTAAGTGTGCGATATTGTGGGATTTTGGGTTAGGGTGTGGGAAAGGTGAGTGTGCGGCAGTGTCGGAGTTAGGGTTCGGGTAAGGTAAGTGTGTGATAGTGACGGACTGTAGTTTAGGGACGGGTTAAGTGAGTTAGGTTTAGAGTGCGGGTAGGGTGAGTGTGCGATAGTGACGGGCTTTATGTTTTAGGGTGAGTTAAGTGAGTTAGGGTTAGGGTGCAGGTAGGTTAAGTGTGCGATAGTAACAGTCTTTAGGTGTAGGGGTGGGTTAAGTGAGTTAGGGTTAGGGTGCGGGTAGGGTAACTGTGCGGTAGTGTCGGACCTTAGGGTTAGGGTTTGGGTTAAGGTTAGTGGATATGTCATTGTGTGTCATGTAGTTTACGTTGTTTGTGTCGGTGTAATGATGTTCGGTTTTGTGAGTTGTCGGTGTTGTGTGTTTTCGGTTATTTGGGGTCGGTGTTTTGTGTGTCGGTGAATTGTCGGTTTGGTAATGTAAAGTAGACCCCTAGGATCATATGTTCTTTTATTGCATATGTTAGCTATGGTGCTGTTGCATTTAAGTCTTTTTAACTATGGTGCTGGTACATTTAAGTCTTTTTAACAGGTAGATGCTAGACAGTCTATAATATTTAAGCAATAACCGATGATGTGGTGTGGTATATTAAAGATTTACCCATGGTTGGTGTGGTTTAATCATGAGGGCGAAGCCTGAGTGATTAAATAAAGCCAACCATTAGTAAATTTCAGTATACCACAACCACGGAGTTGGTTATTGCTATTATACAATGACATTATTTAAGAAAAAAAATACTTACTTTTTTTAAATAATGTCTTTATATAACGGCGCATTACTGTTCTTCCGCTGGTTGTGGTACACTGCTTCCTTCTTCTGATGTACTGAGCATGCATATGGAACTTGCCCCATGCATACCCAGTACATCAATGCTTAGAAAGCAACGGAGAAAAGAAAATCTCCGTTGCTCCGTTTTTTTTCTTTTTTTCTTTATTATTTGTTAAAAAAAAATGTTTTGAGTGCTTTATACCAACAGAAAAAAGTTTGGGCGACCGGACCTTTTTCCATTGGTATATTGTAGGATTTACAATGGGCATGCTGGCCAATCAGCGTGCACGTTTTGGAATATTAATGAAGGGTCATTGTATAATTGTAATGTTTTGTCTAAATTTAAATATTCGACTGAACCATCTACAGGGAGAAATTTAAGTGGAAAACAATTACACTGTAAAGAGCAAATTAGGAACGGAATAGGAATGTTTTTAGAGGGTATAGTATATAAAAATTTCTCTATGTAGTTTGCGTTTCCAAGCAATGTTGGCTAGATTATAATGATTTCTGCTGTCTGAGAGAACATACCAACTTCAACAACCTTATTTGTGTTACATGTTACGATCTATTCAAGGATGTTTTATTTACTTCTTCTCTGTTTTAGTAGGATGATTGATTAGTTGAGAAAATCTGGAGTGGATTGTTTTTGAAATTTTGTGTTCTATCCAGTCTGTAGTAATACTTCCAAGAATAATAACATTCTTTTTAATAGTATATTACTGCATTTTAGCCAAGCTAGTATATTTTCTAGTGTATTTATGTTGCTTGATGTGGGTACTAAGTTAATGAATACAATATGCAGCTGTGGATACTGGTTATAGTGGATTGTAGATAGAGGTATTTTGGGGTTGTCAAAATGGGGGATTATTATATTATTTCAAAAACACTGTTACAGCTTGAGTATAGTAGGGTGACACCTTCTTCTCTTTGCTGATGTGATTAGTGCATATTGTATCAAATCCTAATGATAAAATCTTTGCAACCGATAATTTTAGTCATTTTTCTGTGATTGCCACAATGTTAAGTTTACATTTTGCAACCCATCTATGTATCTCTGGAATTTCATTACAAATACTGTTTGCATTAATATGCATGTTATGGAATGTTTTCTTATAGCACATTGGGCCTAAATTGTTCTCTATAACCCCACTAAGAAGATTTACTTCTAGTGGTATGTGGTGTCTTAAGAAATATTGACACAAACCAAAACCCACACAGGTATGGCAAGATGCATGGTCCAATCAATAAATTATCCCAACAAAAAGAAGACCAGCACACAAAAGCCAGCTCATGGGCGCAATTTTATTAGTGAGCCCATACAATGATATACCCAAAGGGTAAAATTAAAAAATAAGCATCCCGGTTTCGGCAAACAGCCTTCCTCAATGCAACAAGTAACACAAACTAATTTCCTTCCACAATTATTATAATATTCATCAACCTCAATTAACAACATAATTAGTACTTATAGCTGTTCATTAATTCCAGGTGGGAATAAAACCCCCAATTTAACAATCCATGTACGTTCATTATAATCCAAAAATGAATGTAGACTAACTTTTGAACTATTATCAGCCCTAATTCTATCAATAATGGTAAATGTAAATCTGTCTGTCTTATGTTTCATACTTAAGAAAAATTGTCATAATTTTTTTAAAAGTACTGGAATGTTTTTGGTAGTAATTTGTGTGGATGAGTTATACTACATACTATAGTGGCTGGTTTGTTTACCGTGATACTGCTTTCACCTAGCTGATCACCTCCCCTAACCAAACATGATATAAAATTGATGAAAAATTCAACACTTGAATGAATCCTTACTTCTTCATCAAATAATATTATACCCATTACTACCCTTTCAGATATCATGAGTGATCATCTGCCTATATTTGCAGTCAGACAGATCAATCATTCCTGTAACATATACCACTATAAACAAGTAAGAAATCTTACTAAGATTCAACCAACCACAGAACTTAAAAAAATAGCCTAGCATACTTTAACTGGGATGCACTTAAAAAATACCACTAGGTACTACAGTCTCAGATTTGAATATTTTTTCAGAATATCCTCAATGGTAATGCTACACTTTGATTTAAAAGTGTTAAAGCAAACCCTGCACCATGGCTGTCTACCAAAACTAAACAACTCATAAAAAGTAAGGACTAGGCTTGGAAAGCCTGGTCACAAAATAAAACTAACCTGCAGTATTTTAGACACCTTAGGAATTGAGCCAAACAATATAGTAGATATGATAAAAAAATCATACTACATTTCTTTTCAGAGTAGAAATTAATATAACCCCAAACATTCTGGACATCAATAAGCAATTTCTTCCACCCCGGACAAATAAGTACCCCTACCCTATCCACTACAAACCCCAACAACATTATTGCTGACCAGTTTAACCACCACTTCATTTATTCTATTTAATCATTACATAACAACAGATGCATTAATCCCTAAGCTGCATCAGCACCAAACAGCCCTCATCAAAAATGCACCCACCTCCAGTGTCAAAAAACTCATCCTTAAATTAAAATCCACTACAATAACTCAGGGATAATCTGACTGCAGAATATTTAAAAACTGTAACAGATTACATAGCCTACCTAATTTTCTATGCTGATAAATCACTCTGTTGCAGAAAACTATGTTCCTGAACTATGGAAAAAGTGTTTGATCTTGCCATTGCATAACGGTGGAACTTTTGCTGAACTTTCACATTATAGGCCCATAGCAATCCTCTCTCCATCATCCAAAATTCTTGAGAAATGTATTCAATATCATCTCCGAAAATACTTAACCTCTAATAGAATTCTCATACCCACATAGCATGGCTTCCTTCCAAACCGCAATACAACTCCTGCTCTACTCCCTCAAATCAAGATTATCTTGGGAGATAGCGATTCTCCACATTATAGATCCTAAATTATCCACTATGAAAGCACATATTTTAATATCTATATGCTCACTAATCAAATTGTATATGCCTAAAAATTGGTTAGATTGCACCAAACTTTCATAGAATGAGTTTAGAAATATGACTTCCTTATACATATCCTCGCAAAGATTAATTATAATTGCTAAAAAACGAGAATATTATCAGAACTTTTGGAAGCTTTTATTTAATCACATTTTGGACACTGGATATTGATACACCCTTTACTAAACACACTACTAAATGGTTGCCTTGCTCAGACTTACAAAATGGTCATGAATTAACACTATTCCTGTTACTTCAAGTATGTTAACAAACTTAACTTAAAGGTTCTGTCTTTGCTATTTTCTATCCTGAGTGTAATAGCACTAATGTAGATATTGTAAATAGTTGGTATTCAGAAAATTAGAGTTAGCAGTGATTGTTATTGTTATTGTCATAGTTTTTATTCAAATTTTATGTGTCACCATCTTTGTATTTTCTTCTGTTATGTGTTCATCTTGGTTGTATATGATGCATGAGATAATAAAAATTGCAATTTGAAAAAAAAAAACTCCTGCTCCACTCAGCTTTACTAATACAGTCAATATTAGCAGGAACTCTAGTAATGTTGTTTCCTCTCTTTCTTAATCTATTGAAAGCAGTCAACACTCTGTCACACCCAGCTCCTGCAGTTAGCACCTCTTTCTGTTCATTTCTTTGGTTTCAGATCTCACTATGAAACACAAGCAGTGAAATGGAAAGATGATTACTCATGCTTTTTACCTGTGCCATTGGGGTCCTCCAAGGATCAATTCTTAGGCCACTGTTATTCAAATGTTTCACAAATTATCTTTCTTCTGCTACAAAACATGCCACCATAGTTCAGTGTGCAGATGCTTCTACTCTTATCTGTACAGATATAAACCTCACAGAACTACAAAATGTGATACAGTGCTCTTTCTCATCCTATTGAAACATGTCAAAATAAGGCTCAATGTCTCCTTAATCTGAAGATATATATGTGGGGACATGGAATATTGTTGACTACTTGGTCAACAGGTGTGTGAAATTGCACAATATTTGGGGTAGGGAAATATGCCCATTCCTGATGTTGTGCGATTTCAGACGTAGTATATATGATTAGCAGGGCAGAGTGGGGGGGGGGGGGTGTGTGCAAAAAAAAGTTGCTTTTTTTGTTCATTTTTAAAGTTTTATTTGTGCATGCACAGGTGTAGTAGTGTATCAATCTTTGTAATGTCGACATTTAGGTTATTTGACTATAATAAGTAGAACCATACATATACATATACATATACATATACATATACATATACATATACATATACATATGCATATGCATATACATATACATATATGGATCTACTTTATATTGTCGAAAAACTACTTATGCAAAATTCAAAACGTGAAGACCACTTTGCCAAAATGGCATGTTATCGAACACCCGGAACATTGCAATTTCACTCTGGGAAATGAATGACTGGGCCACCTTGGTGAACTTTGCCCTTTTCTCCACTATAGTGTAATCTCAGAGTTGGCATATTTAGTTGGAGGGTGTGAAGGGCAAAGCCCCCCCCCCCACATGGGTGGGTTTGATTTGCTTCAGTTTGTTTTTCTGTGTTGGTGGAAAAGTAATTTAGCTGATGACTAATGTCATCTCACCAGTGATGCTTTAAATGTAATCCTTAGAGGCATAGTTTAATGATTGTGCCAAAATTAAATACCATCAAAATAAAGAAGTCCATGAAACAACGTAAGACTGGCTGATATCACATCAGGTTCAGGACCCCAGAAGCATCCAAGGCTTGCTCACCTTCATACTGCAGTCCAATGATTCTATTAAAAACTTTAGTTGGAACACTGATTCTGTACTTTGCTTACTGACAGCTAAGTACTCCGAGGTTATCCCTCAAATTTCTAGCTTTCTGGCACTCAGGATGGCATGTCACCAGAGCTTGTGGCTGTAGTGGCTGGTCATAGAGATAAGAAACCCTCATTGTGGAACATGTTTAATGCCACTGTAGTGATTCTGGCAGAATATGCCATTTTTTATCAGACACTATATTCAGAAGTTTCAAGAGGAGGCTGCATCTAATGTAAAAAAAATAATAATCATTTTTAACAACTCACAGTACTTGAAGTTCATAGAGATACAGAAAAACAAATCAGATTTGGCTTATCACTGCTCAAGATGTTTTGCAAGAGGTTATAAAGGACAAGTACACTGTTATACCAGTCCAACAACATGACTCACTTGAGCTGCTCCATGCCCAACTAACCATAGGTGCAACCCATATCATATCCTTGCTAGCTACAGATCCCCTAACATGAGTCTAGAAAACCACACCTCCTATCTAAATCTATTTGAATCTCTTAACACACAGCCTAACACCATACTTATAGGTGACTACTTTGCAATAGACAAACTTAAAAAGGCTTGATTTTGTTCTTTTCCTGGGACTGGAAGTTACGGCTGAATTTGAAACTTGAATCCAAACAACAACCTGCTGTTTTGCACCTGCTGGGGGCCTGTCTGGCCAGAAGAGAGGGACAACTTTCTCTGTGTCTCAGGCTAGATTCATACATGCCTGGGACACATAATAAGAGAGGTCCATCATGTTTCTCTTCATATAGTCCAGTGAGGTATGTCTTTACTCCCACATGGACTATGACCATGTCATACTGCTACTTGTGGTTTCAAGACCTAAGTGTATATGTGATCTGGCAGATCCTGGCCCCAGACAGACAGACAGCTCACTGAGATCTTCTCCTTGTTTAGCCTGATAATGGGGACATCAGTATGTCTTACTATGGAATCCCCAATAACTAGAATGCTTGGCTGTGTGGTGTGCTGCCTTATGGGCTTGGAAGCTGGGTTACTATGATTTTCAGAGTTATGTGTTGTGTGAGGTGCTGCTTTTTTTTTTTTTTTTTAGTGTGTGTGGAGCCACTGAGAGATGTTTTAGAAGATCTTGGAGTTTGGGTAGATTATTGTTGAATTTATGGTGGGTTTTTAATAATTTTTCAGTTTGTGTTTCTTTTGATCAATAATAAAAATGTGTTATGATAAAAAGTTATTGTATTTTCCAAACAAGCTGAAAAATTTCCTTAGAGTCATGTATTCAAGAGCCAGATCAGAGATCAAAGTAAATAGCAGTCTCTAACCAGTATTTGACCTTATTAGTGAAATGAGGCATTTATGTCCACTTTCCTGGTTGTTGTTGTTCTTTGCTCTCTACTTAGAAACTTTGACTTAGCTATAAAAAGCAATACTGTTCTATACTAGTATAGCTATATGAGGTACCAATAGTGTAGCAAGGGCTAGGTGAAGTGGACAAGCACCCCGGGTGCTGCCTTGTTTAGGACACAATTCACCCTAAAGAAATAAAAATGTATTTTGTATGCATATCTTTTTTTTCTATTTCCCTTTAAGGGAAACAGAAGAAATGATAAAAACATCCTGCATGGCTGTCCAAAATTTTACACTATAACTTTTCACATCATCCTGCATGTGCATCACCCCAAAGACTTGTGACTGGATGTGCAGGTGGAGGGGTTGTGCAGAGAAGGCAATTATAGGGCTTTATCTTTGGCACCCACAGGCAGTGACTTACTTGTTTTATCTTGCCTTATTTTGCTGAATTGCGCGCTGTGGGCTAGCTAGCTATTAACTTTACAATAGACAAACTTAAAAAGACTTGGCCTTGTTCTTTTCCTGGGACTGAAATTACAACTGAATATGAAACTCAAATCCAAACAGCAACCTGCTTTTTTTTTGCACCTGCTGTGGTCCTGCCTGGCCAGAAGAGAGGGACAGCATTCTCTTTGGATACGGTGAGGGCAGAAAAACAAACAGAAGATACTAACTATATGTCACAAACTTATGAATGAATAACTACATTTTAAAATTAATAATTGCATACTATACTGTGTAAAATGAATCGTATATATACTAATTTTCATTCTTTATGACTGGCTGCAGTCTAATTTGGGGAAAGGGAGTACAGTGGACTGGACAACAGCAAAGGCCAAAAATAAGGAGAGATTTTAAATACTGCTCTAATGAAATTAGAGGAACCTTGCTAGATGAGACAAATAGTCAAATTATAGTTTCCATTTTATTAGCATGCATTTTCTGAAGGAGGTTTAAAACTCAATTGTCTCTGTTGTCTCTGAATGTCTGTCATTGCTGTCAGTAACTTCAATCAATGGTGGACATATATATTGCCAGAAATCAGGTTTTGTATTGGCATGCATTTTCAGAAGGATAAGGATAAGTCTAATGTTTGTCTTAGTTATTGACTTCACAATAATGGTGGTAGTGCGACAAAGGCCAAAAAATAGGAACAGATTTTAAATATAGAGGATTATGATGGGTTGCCAGTCATAACTGGCTTATTATGTTTTCGAGCCATGGTTGCCAAGAAATTCACCCCAAGACCAAAGCTCAAATGGTGAATCTTGGCATCCATCTTGACAAGACATAATAGATTCCTGTCCCAGAGACTTCCCAAACTCTTGAACCTATCTATATCAAGCAAAGCTCCTCATTAGCACTCTTCAAGAAAAATCTTGATGATTGGATGGGAAATAGGAAATTCACCCCGGGGATCACCTCTGTGGCTCTGCTTAACAGTGGCACAGGAAAATAATTTTCTTGGATGGTGAAAGCCAGGGTGCCTTTTTGGCTAGGCTTATATAGGCCCTAGGGCCAATAGCCTAGTACCTACCTATGAACAGGTTGTGATCAGAGACCAGATCATAATTCTTTGTACTGCATGGAGCTTTATCTGCTCCATGTTTTACTAGTTGCAGAAAAAAGCATTAAGTGTTTTGCAGACTTTCAAAGCCATAAAGTGCTTAGCAAACACTGTCAGAAAGACAGCTTCACACATTTTCTTATTTTACAAAAAAAGCCAGGGACAGATTGCAGGCAGAGACAGCAGGCAGAAACAAATCTGCTTTTAATTCTGTTGTTGTTGTTTGCTGGTCAGTACTGGCAGATTAACTGCCTAGTGCAATACCTGATCTTAACAAGTAAAGCAGAGGGTGCTTAACAATTGTTAAAGTCAGCTCTCGAACTATAGAGCACTTATCTGATTTGTATTTTTCTTGATGTCGGAGCGTAATCACCACAGTCCATTCACTACATTTCAGTTATAAACTTTAAAAACTGCAAGAATAACATGTTTTGTGATAACACACGTTTACTGAAGGATAAGAAGTCAGACACTTGTCTGTCATTACTTAGTGATTTTGATCAATAATAGTGGTAGGACAAAGGACAAAAAAATAGGGACAGATTTTAAATATTGTTAATAAACTTAGAAAGTTGCTAGAATAACAGGTTTTATATTAGAATATACAAAAAGTGACAATGAGGTGCAGCCCTAGGTCTCCTTTGAAACTGCAATTGTGTTGCAGGAATAATGTGTGCAATGCATGACATTTGCATGTAGCTGTGACTTTCATGGAACATAATGAAAACAATCACTAGAGCTACATACCATGAGAACCAGATCATGCCAATACACCCTCTAACCTCTTCCTCCACATCATTTGCAATTCCAACAAAAAAACATCCACTCCTCTATTTACATTACAGCCAGTACCCACATCGCTAGTTCGTAAAGTGCTCCCAAAACTAAAACCATGCTCACCCTCTTCCGATGGTCTCCCAGCTGAATACCTAAAACTTGCAGCAGATTCTATAGCTCTTCCAATTAGCATTCTCATTAACCAATCAATCTCTGAATCATATGTCCCACAACTATGGAAAAATGATTACTCCCCTTCACAAGGGTGGTAAAACCAGTGATCTGTGCAACTACTGGCCCATTTCCATACTTTCACTCTATCTAAAATTCTTGAAAAGTGTATTCATTCTCAACTGCTAAAACATCTTTTAGACAATAACCTACTTGCACCCACCCAGCATGGTTTTCAGCCAGCACACAGCACAACAGCCTTACTGCCATTTACCAACACTATATAGAAAGCTCTTGATAGAGGCCTACTAACATCAATGATCCTACTAGACCCGTCAAAAGCTTCTGATATAGTGTCCCACTCGAAACTACTTTTACAACTTGAGACCATAAACTGCTCCCCACACACTCTAACCTGGTTCCATAACTATCTACACAACAGAAAACAATATGTTAGATGGCAAAGCAAGAAATATAATTACCTAGTCAACAACACAGGCATTCCCCAAGGGTCTATTCTTGGGCCCTTGCTTTTTAACATATTTATTAATAATCTCCAAAAAGCATCTCTGCAAAGTGCACTCATTCAATACATGGATGATTCAACAGTAATTACGTCCTCTAACAACATCTCAGATCTCCTAAAGTTAAGACAAAATGCATTAACTTCCATCAAATCCTGGCTTAATGAAGCTCAGCTGCTACTTAATCCCAAAATACAAAACTTTTACTCTTCACAACCAAACCTCTTAGTCTAGACTTTAAAATATTTTCTCAAAACAATACAGAAATTGAAACTGTAAAAGCAGCTAAACTACTTGGCATCACAATTGATATATACTCAACTCAATCAAAAAGACCTATTTTAAGCTTGGCAAACTCTATAGGCATAAACTCTATTTGGACAAATCTCCCAAGCTGAAACTAGCTAATAGCCTACTTCTACCCTCCCTCTTCTATGGTTACTCCATTTTCACTAACCTACACACATCTCTCCTGAACAAATTGCAGTCGAGCTACTATAAAATAGCTAAGTTTGTCTCCAACATGCCAACTCGCGCACATCATTGCCTGGCTATTAAATCTATAAAGTGGTTAGAGTTCCCTCATTATTTATTTTTTTGATTTTATTTATTGACATTTGTTTACTGGGATAGTCCACTGGGCTAAAAAGAGCCCATTTCAGTGGAGGCCCAGGGAGAAAAGCTCTGATACTCAATAGCAACAAGGAGGTTACAATGTTTACAAAAATCATTATGATACAAAAATGGCAAAGAATAATTGATACAAAAAATGACAAAAAATAAGCCAGTTTGAACAATAATAAAAGTATCAGGAAAAATTAGGTTAAATTAAGCAAGGCCGACAAATTAGAAAACAGTACAACTTTAAGTTTTAAATCGAGTAACGAATATGGACAAAGTATAGGAAAAACAGAAAAAATACAGGTAGACAGAAGCTTCATAAGGATATAGTTAGTAGGTGGTATACCTAAAGTGAAGTATAAAAGATCCTGTAACGATTAATAAAAATATCAGGGATAATTCTAGTGGTGGAATATGCAGTTATGATAGTTATATAGTTAAGAAAAGCAATACTAGGTCTGGGAAAATGGGGTTAAGTGATAGCATCAGTCTGGGAAGAGCAGTTACAAATCCAATTGAAGAGCAGGTGCTTGTGTAGGGCAGTTTTGAAGGTGATGGGATGTTGTTCAGAATGGACATGAGAGGGGAGATTGTTCCAGGATCTAGCAATGATCCAGCCAGGGGCGGCTCATGCTATTGGACTGCAGCCCCCCCCCCAGCTGTAAAACATGAAAATAAAACAAAAATAAAATAACAAGAATGAAAAAATAAAAATCAACCACAAGTCCCAGAACATTGCACTCACAGCATTTCCCAATATTCAGAGTGCGGGTGAACCTGTCTGGAGCATGCATACAGAATCCAGACTGTCTCCAACAGCAGTCCGGATTACAATGGCAACATGCAAGTCCAAATTTTCCCAGCAGTCTATGTAGTTAGAACTGCATAGACTGAAAGGGGATCAGACTGCAACATCCACAGGCAGGCTGAAGCTGCTGCTCTCACAGGAAGGATAGGATGACAAGGCTGGTGCTCTCATGGGATGGATAGATCAAGCAGGTGTGTGAAACTCCTACTAGGATGTATTTCCAACTTGGGGCTGGATCTGGCAACTTGTTTGGCTCAGGTAGGGTGTTTGTGTGGATCTGGAAACATGTTTGGCTCATTTAGGGTGTTTGTGTGGATCTGGCAACTTGTTTGGCTCAGGGTGTGTGTGTGTGTGTGTGTGTGTGTGTGTGTGTGTGTGTGTGTGTGTGTGTGTGTGTGTGTGTGTGTGTGTGTGTGTGTGTGTGTGTGTGTGAAATGCCCCAGTTGCTACATGGTGGTGGGTAGAGAATAAGGCTTAAACCCTGTACCTTGGGCCCAAGTGGTAAGAGCCTGAATTCCCTACTCACCACCATTTGTAAAACATTTGCAAATTTTGCCTCATATTTGTTCTGTTCTGTTCCTCATAAAATCTGTGGTTTCTGTATTTTTGTTTCTTAACACAGCCAGTAGTGCAGTGATGCAGTGGTAGCATTGTTGCCTGACAGCTACAGGTTGTCTGGTTTGATTCTTGGCTGGGGTGCCTTCTGTGTGGAGTCTGCATGTCCTCCCTGTGTTTGTGTGGGTTTGCTCTGGTGTCCTTGATGGATATTTGAAATTTGTCCCTATTTTTGGGACTGTATTCCCCCATTATTGGCTTCGTCCAGGTTTTTTGTGCCAAGGTTGAGAGCTATGGGATAACTGAACTCACTGAATATGTTTGGGGGGCTGTATTCTCCCATTATTGGCTTTGTTCAGGTGTTTTGTGCTAATATGTTGACAGCTTTGGTGAGAACTGAATTCACTGAATGGTAGCCATTTAAGTTTCAGTCTTCCTTTCTTTCATAAAATAAATGATTTGGCAAAGTGGTATGTTGTTCTGACTATTTTGCACAGGGTCCTGGGTTCAGTACTTGGCAGTGAAATGTATGGTGGCAAAACATCATTTTATTCTAACAACTTTCCAACATTATACAATCAATGTTTAAAATGTGTCCCTGTTTTTTGGTCTTTTGCAACCCCCCCCCAAAAAAAAGTTTGGCTTTTTTCAGATTTCTTGTGCTGTAAAGTTCAGATATACAACTGAGTGTCAAGTAGATTTTACAAGAAGCTGAGAGCTGCAGGGGAACAAAAGTTTAGTGCTGCTTATGCCAAGTCTGCTTGCATTGTTAATAGCAAAATAGGTAGTGTAGTTGCTTTTGATGCAGAAGGCTGTGGGTTCTATTCCCACATTAGGTAAATGCATTACTGATACTGTACTGTATTGTAAAGGGGTTGGATGCTGCAGTCCTTTTTGGTGAAGATACCTAGTAACTATGAACCTGTTATCAGTTTGCCATCCATTCCGTATTGCAATATTACTAGCTTATCTTTTTTTAATGCAACTTAGGCAATTTATTCCTCAAGGGCAACATGCACTTTATTTGTAGATGAAACAATGAAATATAAAGTTGTTTGCTAGCAGCAGCCTCTTCATTAGTTACAGATTTCTTTAATGTGGAATTATTTAGATGACTTTTACTTCTTCAGAGATTGTGCATATTTACTGATACTGGTGGACTGTAGAAGTTTAAGTAAACTTTTATGATATAAATGTTCTGAATTGGGCAGTTTTGTCGTTATTGGTGCATGCATTTTGCTTCATTGTTTACTGGAAAAATGTTCTGAATTTGGCAATTTTGTCATTATTGGTGCATGCATTTTGTTTCATTGTTTACTGGAAAATTTTTCAAAACAAATTTAAAATGACCCTCTAACAATTGTACTATATTGTACAAGGAATATAATTTAATACAGTCAGGAAGGTGTATCAAAGACCACGTGTATGTTTTGTATGCAAGGGGCCTATGATTTGAAAACAGCCCAAAGTTAATCTTTATCTGCCACTGGCAAAATGTATTTTCTTTGAATGTGGGTTTCAATGCTGTTTCAATGAACGTGAGTTTCAAGGGCAGAGAAGTTCTAATGCTAAGTCTGTTTTCATTGTGAGATTGCATTGCTTTATTTAGCAGGCTTCTTAGTGTTTGTGCTGTAAAATGCAAAATAAAATTTTCAAATGAAGTCCAAATCATCGTAGAAGTAAAGCGGTATACATATTAGTGTTTATGGTAAATGGGGTAAAATAACCAAGTAATGGTTCATTGGAATGGCTGTAGGGGGGAGGCTCCATTCGACCATGATTTTGTGAGGGGGAAGGGCGGCAAACTCAACGACAGCCCAGGCTAAACTAACATCTCAACTGTCCAGATTTTCACAGAATGAATAGATTTTTGCTTCTTATTTTTGGTTTGTTCCTCATAAAATGTGTGGTTTTCTGGCAAATAATTTAGGAATTAAGTCACTAAATAATGACAGACACTGAGTTTCAGACTTCATAACCTTCAGAAAAATGCATGCTAAAGCAAGACCTGTTATTCTATCAATTGTCTCTGTTTATACAACAATTTATAGTACTGTTTATATGTTCCCCTTTGGCCTTGTCCAGATTTCCTGCATTAACAGGTTGAGAGGTACGTGCAAATAAATTGCTTTATAGAATTAGACATATCCAAAATTCTCAACTGTCCCCGCTTTTGCCTCAAAATGTTTCTCTTCCCCTAATAATCTCGCCACAAAACAGCAATTTTGGAAGAAAATATGGAGGGCTTACAATTAAGAAATAACTAATAATCAGAGTTATAGATTACTTTTATTTCAGAAATGCATGCAGATTCTTTTATTTTGTCAGCTGCTCAAGTTAGCGGTAATAATATTTAAAAAGTGTCCCTTCTTTGTCAGGTTCCCAGCTGTCAATTTTTTATAAAATTGTGTTTTTTTTGGCAAATTAGTGGCAAATCATTAAAGACTGAAGTCAGAAAATAATGACAGACATTTGAGTTTCAGATTTCATACCTTTCAGAAAATCTATACAAATGCAAGACCTACTATTCTATTATCTTTCTAAGTTTATAAGAGCAACATTTAAAAATTGTCTTTATTTTTGGGCCTTTGTCACACTTCTATGTATGGCTCTGTCCATATTTCTTGTTCTGAGGTTGAGAGGTATGACAAATGTGTCAGGCCATCACAGTCAGCCAGAGACATTTCAAATTGTGGCATACTTGTTGCACCCCACTCCCCCATGTGACTCTGGATGTGTCCAAGCAAGGCAAGGAGCTGTTATGCAGTGTAAATGTGCAGAGTATCCCCCATCCAAGGTAGACACAAGTGCTACTTTTATTATATCCTTGATTTTGCAGAATGTTCTGGTTTCTGTCATATTTTTATACTGTTGATTTATGCTTATTATTACTCAGAAAGTGCCTGTTGCTCTGTGTTTAAGTAGCAATGCTTTAATGACCATCAGGTAAGCTTGTCTGAGATTGTAAGATGCAAGTAAGCTTTAATAAGTATACTATTAAAGAACCGCCAACATTGAAAGCCTTTCTGTTGTTGTCATGCAGAGAATACTTACATAACTAGATAATGTATAAGCCTTGGGTATTGAAATGTTCATGACAGTATTTGTAATAAAGGGCAGGATTATATTATTTTAAGAAGCTCATTACATTTGTTGGAGACTTGCAGTCATCTTTGCAGGCTTTACCTGTAAATCAAACAGAATGCCAATCTATCATGTGTGGTCCATTACCTGTACAGTAATCCTTTAAGAAATGTAACTTGAGCTTGTTTCCTGTTTGCTTTTCATTTTTTACTTTGATCATGTTTTCTCCATGAAGCAAGTAGGTAGTTGTTGTCAGGCAGCAGATCTTTTTTGGATAAGAAACATTTTTACAAGTGGGGGTATCACAGAGATTGCTACTTTCAGCATGTTACTTGGTACTTTAATAAAGCTGAATATAAATTATAATTAGAATAATAAAGCTGAATATAAATTATAATTAGAACTGCAGTGCAAGGAGAAGTGGTTTGAGTTGAGTGCTGCTTGTTTTTCTTATACTTGATTTTGACTGGCATTCCAGTAATGTATTTAAAAAGTAATTTATTTTTCATGCCTCACAACCTTTTTGTTCCCATCTAGATATTAAGTAAGCTGTCATGCAGCCAATGCATTGAAATATTTTTTTCTTCTACACTTCATTTTGTCTTGATTGGACTCTCATAATGACAGTTTAGCACCCAAGGCAGCATATTTAATTAAAGTTACAGTTGTTGTGGTTTTGAGCATAGCTCCTCCCCTTTCTAGTTGTTCACACCTCTTCCCATTGACCCCACCTATTCAGCTGTCTCCTGTGCCCCCCCCCTTTGATTTGAAGTCACCAGCCACCACTGGATCCAGCTGTATAAGAGTTTACCTGCACATAAGTTAGGTTTGTGAATTTGTAGTAGGTTTTGATTTTCTGATCGTAGTGGCCTAGATGGGGAGTAAGGGGGAAATAAGGAGTTGATTGCAGTGCAGTCTTGTGGTGTGTAAATTAGTTTGTGAGAGGTAGTAAGTTGAAGGAGTAATAGGTAATGCGGGAATCTGAGCCACTGGAGATTTCTTAAGGCTATACAGTGATGGGGTAGAATGATGGCAGTTAGAGGCAAATTTGGCAATCTTGTTGTAGCAAGACTCTAATTTTTGTTTCAGGGAGGACTGCAGGTTAATTAATAAGGGTGCACCATAGGTTAAGGAGGGAATTAAATAAGAAAGGGCTAAGGCTTGTTTTGTTGATGTGGAGAGAAATTTATTGTGCGTATAAAGTAACCCAATTTTTTATGGATTTTTGAGATGTTGTATTGGATATGTAAATCAAATTTTAGATTGTCGTCTATTATGACTCCTAACAGTTTGGCACTACCTGCAAGTTCAATTTTTATTGCGTTCAGTGACAGAATGTTAAAGTCTTGTCTATCAATAGCAGTGTTCACTTTAGGGTTAACCATCGTAAGTTTATTTTTTTTGGCATTTAAGGAGAGATGATTTTTGTGGAGCCAAGATTCAATAGTAGAGAAGGCTATTTGGGTCATTTATTGTAGAATATTGGGGTTAGGTGCAGAGCAA
The DNA here is from genome assembly GCF_019279795.1 of Protopterus annectens. Lineage (NCBI taxonomy): Eukaryota > Metazoa > Chordata > Ceratodontiformes > Protopteridae > Protopterus > Protopterus annectens. Next base: position 1,033,726,640 of record NC_056732.1, on the reverse strand, counting down.
TCTATAGTTGGCATAGGTTATTTATGAATATGTTAAATAGAAGGGGACCTAAGATTGATCCTTGTGGGATGCCTGTAGGGTTATGGAGGTAGGGAGAGAGAGAGAATCCTGCCATTTAATGGCATGCTGCTTATCTGAGAGATAGCTTCTAAACCAGTTAAAAGACTGAGTAGAAAGATCTATGGAAGTGAGTTGAGAGAGGAAGATAGTGTGGGATATGGTGTCAAATGTTTTAGATAGATCTAAAAAGAGAGCAGATGCTATAAAGCCATAGTCACGAATCTTATTAATGGTGTCTAAAAAGGATATTAGTGCAGTAGAAGTACTGTGCCTGGGACGGAATCCATGTTGGGTTTGGGAGAGGATGCTGTTAAGCAGGTAGTTAACTAATTGTCTTTGGATGCATTTTTCAAGAATTTTAGATAAGGGGATAGAAGAGCAATAGGTCGGAAGTTGGAAATATCAGAGGAGGGGCCATCTTTATGGAGGGGGAGGGATAATGGCTTTTTTTTCCACAGAGAGGGAACATATGATTCATTGATTGATTCATTGATTGATCTATTGATCAGAATGCTGATAGGATAGGTTACTGCATCAGCAGCGATCTTAAGGAATTTCCCAGGAATATTGTCAGCTGAGTTGGAGCAGAGTTTTAGATTTAGCAAGAGTTTCTTTATGCAGGAAGCGGGGATAAGGAGAGAATACATTCATTTGAGAGTGAGGTATGTTGCAGCTTTGTATTCATGTGTTAGGGGATGAGATATTGTGAAGTAGATGAGAAGAGGAGGAGGACTTAGGGTGATAGTTACTTGGTAGAGGAGAGGAAAAGGAGGCGGTAAAATTAGCTATAGTATCAATAAAATATGAATTAAATTTGGAGGGAATAAGGTCAGGTGACATGTTAGGATAAGGACAGGGATTGTTTTTTGTGCCTGGATTAAGGAGATTGTTGATGGAAGACCAGAAGAGTTTAGGGTTAGTTTTCCTGTTTAATTGTAAGTTCCAGAAGTACTGTTGTTTGTCTTTGTGAATAAGTTTTTTAGCAAGGTTACAAAGTTGTTTGTATTGGATGAGGTTGGAGGGATTGTCAGAACTGAGCCAATGCTTCCAGGCTTTGTCCCTAGCTTTCATAATTTCTCTGGTGGATTAGTTTTAATTCTAATGGAGCACATTACCTACATTACTCCCAACTTACTCTCATCCACAAACTGCTAAATAATCCAAACTACGGCCCATCCCTTCAAACTATAATACAAACACACACCCCTACTCACCATCTTAGGTCCTCTAACAAACAACTCCTAACCATAACTAAACACAACAAAAGAGCTGGACAATGTCTCTATTCCCATGCCATTGCTAAACTTTGGAATGCACTCCCTCACTCTATTACCCAACTAGACTCTTTAAAAATTTTTAATTTGCACTGAAAGAACACTATCTCAATAACCTTGTCTGTTCTTGTAGTCATATGATTAAACCACCTAAATGTTTTGGCCACTATATACTACAAATACTTTTACTAACTTAATATAGCTGCAATTTACACCATATGTCTTTGTATCCAGTCTCTCTTGCTTTCTCTATTTCTGTGACTGAATAAACAGAATTGATTAAACAGTATTCTTACTTATGAGAATATACAAACAGAATTACTAAAAATTTAACACACTGGGTTTATCTTCTTGTATTGTATACTTCTGTAATATGCATTTGTCTTTGTATACCTAATTTCATTTGTATTATGTAAAAAAAACTTTCTTGACTTTCAAATTTAAGCTGATGTTATGAAAAATTTCTGTGGCTGTATGGAGCTTTTCTCCCGGGCCTCCACTGAAAATGGGCCATTGGGCCCAGTGGACTTTCTCGGTCAACAAATATCAATAAATAAATAAATAACATACAGCCACCAGTTGCAGGCTTTCCTTGTGGTAGGGTACTGTGTTCTGAGCTGATCAGTTCAGTCCACCCCACTCATGTAACTGTTGTACATGTTTACAACTGGTGGACATGACACTGATGCCCTTTCTCTGTCATGCTTTCTATTGTGTGTACTGAAAACTGACAAGGTTGTGTTACTATTAATTGATAGCAGATAAACTGGTTTGCTATCCTTCCATTCTGTAGCCAATAATGGCCACTCTGCAACTGTTTGTGGTACCTTGACATACTTTATCAGTGCTCTGCCTGTTGAATGGTAGAGGACACCTATTGGTGTGCATGGTTCCACAACAGTAAAGGCCATCTTGCAGCAATTGCTGTGTCAGAGGGGAAGAGCTAAAGAAGTTACCAAAGTAAATGTGATGCTTCTTGCCAATTAAAGCCCAAATTAAGTTTATCACAACTGCATGTGCCAGCCTGACCTCGGTATTCTTCTCTTCATTTCCAGTCTACACCTGGAATTCACATAATTACCAATTGTGAGAGTCTGCCAGCATGAATACCATAACAGCACACCTCTCTGGTTTGCCAGGCATAAACTACCTAAATGACAAATGCCCACAGAAGCCAATCATGGCTTCATCTACTGCTACCTCATGATGCACACAGTACCGGTCCCTGCATGCACAAAGTACAGCATCTGGTATAGGCTGTATCTGGTGTAGCTTGTCATGAACCACAGAGCCCTGTGGTAGGCTCCAGTGCATGCCATTGCAGTGAAAATACTATTGAATTGTTTTCAGACTGTTCTCATGTCATGTACTCATCTATTGGGAAACGACCTTAAACAGGGTGGGTTACACAGTACTGTCTGTATTCTGGTATGTGTACAATAGATGTGTACATTCTAACACCCAAAAATATATATGTATGTGTCTAGGACATACAGGACTCCACAGCATGTCAACATTGCATGCTGTGGTCTAGGTCTGTGCAGTATAACAACCAGTTTCATTGGGAATGAGGAAGTACAGCTCCTCTGGGAGCATCAAATTCATGAGGTGCATCTCTGTGGTATCTGGGTCCAGTTTGGTTATAGGGCCTGCTGAACTCACAAAGTCATCAGTCTGCATTGTTGTGAGGTGTTTCTCCCACATGATGTTTTTACATGGTGGGCATGCTTGACATACCTTAGTGGAGAGACTAGCACACTTTGGAATGGGGTGCCCTGCACAGTTCATAGATGGTGCTCCATGACCAATAGCACTGCCAACTGTATTGTGTGTTCTTGTCAATGAAGTTCTGGCAGACAATCCCTGCTGAGGTACCATCCTAGCCTTGCTTGATGAAGAGCTTAAGAGGAGACCTGTGTCTGGCACACAAGGCATCCCCCGACCCATTACTGATGGGTTTACTGCACATCAGCAAGTCAAATGGTGTCAGAAATACTCAGTCTAGGCATCTAAACCTCATCTGCAACATCAACAGAATGGTTTGGAGGGGCAGGTATATCTTGCAGAGTTCATCTCTGTCTATATTCAAGCACACCATAGATCTGTGGATGGGAATCCGAAAATTTACCCCAGTCTTAAAAAAAGTCTTATCTTATGCATGGGGGGGGGGCAACAAATTATCTATGGTATGATCCAAGTTATTCTCATTAGGGGTGTTGTATAATTGTTGATCATGGGATGGGTAAGGCCAATCTATAGTCTAATGGCTTAGGGTATTTTGAGCACAAAAAGGGAAACTGGTTAGTGTTAAAATGGCCCACAAGTGCAGCTAGCCTAGTACTTACCTGAGAATCTATGAACTCAGATCAAGTGGGTTTTCTCCAGCCCAATCCTCATACTGAGGACTGATCTGCACAGCAGTAGGCACATCCTCATCCTTGTCAGCATTTGTACTGAAATGAAATATGGAGGACATCATTTGTCCATCCATGCCACAATGTCCATTCTACAACACAGACAGGCAATTCTTCCACTGTTTCAAAGTCAGATTGAGATTGATGACTGTTGGTGTATGCATTAGCATTCCTCAGGAGTGCTAGTGCTATCTCATCCTCACTATCATAGTCAGTCTCATTCACACTTGTCTGATCTGCTGTGGCACACCACAGTGGTCTTTCTGGAACCACTGGGATGGGGTCTCTAGACAGGTTGCCTGACACTTGAATTTACAGCTGAAAAACACAACAGCATATAATGACATCCTGTTACTTCCCTGCATAGAGGCAGCTGGAAAGCAACACAGCAGAACATTGTATAGTGAGAGTGTCAGACAGGAAACTGATAGGACCTTCAATTTCAGTAATTCACAAAAATATGAAACATATAACCTGGGTTCATAGGTAAATATTAAGCTACCAGTTTATAGACTATTGCAAGTCTAGACTTATAACAGAGACCAGAATCAAACTCTGTACCTTGTATTTGTGACATAAAGGAAGATTATAATAAAAACAACAGAGGTCATTGACTGACCATTTCACCATTACCTCACATTACAAAAAATGAGGAAAAAAAGAAGAAAATAAAAAAAAAAATTAAAAAACAATGCTTCTGCATGACTCCAAAGAATGGCAGAAATCATTGTCTGGAAGGCAACATTTATCAGTGTGAAATGATCTTTTGTAATGTGAGTAACTGTGACAGCTGGAGAGGCTTTGTTACTGACAGGTGATGACTCAGTGTTACCCTATAACTGCATATGTTGTAATGACACTACAAATGTGATGACTTACACTGGACTAATGCAAGGTTCCGCATGTCCAAACAGAAATGATAACTGTTGCCCATTACCTGTTAAGCACACATTTATTGCATTCCAAGTGCAGTTATACTGAAATACTGAGTAATTATCACCTGTCAGGAAAAGGTCTAAGTAATTTAATAAAAGAGCCACTTGACATTACTGGACCTTGTAACACAGAAATGGAGAACAGAAAAAGTAAAGTAAAAGCCCAGGGACAGATGAATGCATATATGAATGTATACTGAAAACACACATGATACCATAGGTAAATACATACATAAATTATGTGTATGACAGCTGACAGTCCCATCCAGACCCAAATACAATGGGAAATATTACAAGCATATCTGCTTGGTCACTACCCTACCAGCATTTTTGAAAAAGCAGTAATAACACCTATATCACAGACACATTCTTCTCATCTGAACTGTCCACAAAAAGGACAAAGCACAAAATATTACCCAAGATATCTGATCATTGGCCGAAAAATTAGTAATAACAATGGTTATTAATATATTATATCTCTGAGGCATTTCTTTCATCTGAACTGTCAGCACAAATGACAAAGTCAGAAATGGCTAATCACTGATAGGATTATTGTAAAAGTTGTAATAACACTTATATCCCTGAGATTTTCCTGTCATCTGAACTGTCCAAACAAATGGCAAGGATTTAGATAGTACCAAAACTGGTAGTTGGTCACTGTCAGCATGGCTGCAAAAGTAGTAATAACACATATCTCACTGTCTCACAGAGTCACTCCTCTTAAGTGAACTGCCCACAAAAGTGAGAAACTCAGAAATATTATACATGCCTGCCTAGGATGACATGGTCGACAGACCACGATGCTTTGCCAGAGATGGCTTGCACCTGTCACCCCTGGGATTCCGGATACTGGCTAAGGTTCTTGCCGCCCCTACAGTGCCTTTTTTAGGCAAGGTTCAAATGACATATTCACCACTGTAACAGGAACAGGCAAGCAAAAACTGAGGGTGATGCTACTCAATGCTAGAAGTCTAAATCTCAAAATGCACTCACTCAAGGCACTCCTTAAAATGGAGAACATTGATATCTGTGCAGTGACTGAGACCTGGTTCAAGGCTCCAGAAAGCACCCCTGCACTACAAGGCTATAACTCATACCACACTTTTCGGCCATGTAACCTGGACCAGAACACCAAAGGCGGAGGTGTGTCCATATTCATAAAGGATATCCACACCTCCAGGCTAGTTGTTCAGCATAATGAAGCCGAGGTTATCCAAGTGCAAACTAACTCTGGGCAAAACTGCAATCCACATTTTAGCTTGCTACAGATCACCCACCATGCCCCAGGATTACCACTCCGCTTTTCTTGATGTACTGGAAAATATTAGGGTTCAACCAAATGCCCTAATAATGGGCGATTTCAACTACCCCACCATTAACTGGGAAAACTACTCATGTACCAACACCTTTGCTCAACGCTTTCAGGAATTCATAAACTCCAATGCCCTGGATCAACTTATCCACACCCCCACCAGGGGCAACAATTCCTAGATCTAGTCATTACCAATATGCGTGACCGGTGTTCCACACCTGAAGTCAATGCCTCATTGGTCCGATCCGACCATAAGCTAATTACTCTAGATATCCAAATCCTGCCTCCACCCCCCCATTAAGGAAACCATGGTAAAAAATTTCTCCAAAGCCAACTTCATGCTTCTTAAGACAGAAGTGTTGAACTTCATGACACCCATGCAGATGGACAATACAGTTACGACTACTGAATCCTACACAATTGCACTTTATAAGCACTTACATGAGTGCATGGATCGTGCTATTACAAACAGAACCAAGATGCTATCCTCCAAAAAAAGGAAGCCAATCTGGTTTTCCCCTACCATAAACAAACTGTACAACAGAAGAAAGAAACTCTTACAAAAGAGAGTAAAATCCCACGAGTGGTGGAACTCCCTGGTCAGCTTCAGTAAGAAGCTGCGATCCCTGATAAAATCCTCCAAAGCTAGTTACAAAAACAAAATCACCACTGATTCTAAAGACAGCCACAAAGCATTCTATAGCTATGTCAAGAATCTCAATGGCAACACATAGATCTGCTCTGAGTTACAGCACAATGGCACTAAATATACAGACCCAGCTGATATTGCCAACATCCTGGCAGATAGGTTCAGTGCTAACTTTACCCCCCTCTCACCCCCTAAAGAGCCCATCTCTATACCGGAAGAATGCAAAGCTCCTGTAATCACAGCTACACAGGTAAAAACCACACTCTCCAAAGTCAAGAACACAGCATCCATGGGACCAGACAACATCCCAGGCTGCGTTCTACATGAACTACAGAACGAACTGGCACCCCACCTAAGTACCATGTTCAATCATAGCCTCACCTCAGGCTTTGTGCCTGCTGAATGCCACACAGCAACAGTTATCCCACATCACAAGGGGGTGCCACCACGGACCCCGGGAACTACCACCCCATTAGCCTGATGAGCCTGGTCTGCAAGGCCATGGAATGTATCATCATGGAACTTATAAACAAAGACATTGGTAATCTCCAAACTCTGGACCCCACCCAGTTCGGGTTTGTAAAAGGCAGATCATGTCTCCTAAACCTGATAGATTTCTTTGAAGCAGTCACCAAAGCTGTAGACAAGGGTAAGGTGGTTCACACAGCCTATCTAGATCTTGCCAAGGCTTTCAACCCCATCCCCCACTCTGGAATTATAGATAAACTCACTAAACTAGGTATAAATCCCTATGTCACAAGATGGGTTGCCAACTGGCTCACTGACAGAACCCAAACTGTGAAAGTAGCAGAATCCAAATCCGACTTCAGACCAGTGACAAGTGGAGTACCACAGGGTTCAGTCCTGGGTCCTCTCCTGTTTGGTATCTACTTCTCTGAACTACATTCTAACACAGAAGGTCTTTGGCTAACAAAGTTTGCAGATGACTGCAAACTAGGAGCCATAATCAAAACTCCTAACTATGTGGACATCCTACAAAAGGGCCTCACTGAGACAGATGCCTGGTGTCAAAGCCATGACCTCAAGCTCAATGGCAAAAAGTGCATTGTCATCCCCTTTGGTAAAAACTCTGTACCCATGAACTACAACATAGGCAGTAGTATACTTAACACCAAAAGTGTGATAAGAGACCTTGGGACACAGGTGGACAGTAGTCTCTCCTTTGATAATCACATCGCCACAGTAGTCAGGAAATCCTTCTGCATGGCACACCTCATCACAAAAGGTTTCTCATCCAGAAAAAAAGAGGTCATTGTTCCCCTCTACTCATCACTCATTAGACCCATTATAGAGTACAACGCCCCTTTTAGTATGTACCTCACAAGACATCTACAACAAATGGAAAGGACACAGAAGTACCTCACAAAGAGGATTACTGGCCTCGAACAGATGCCCTACGCAGACCATCTCAAAAAACTCCAGCTTTACTCCGTCGCATATCGCCTACTCAGAGGTGATCTCTGCCTAGCATACAAAGCTATGTCAAACCCAGAGCTGTTGGACATGCTCCACTTAAAGAAATCCCAATCCCTCCGAGCTACACCCAATAGGGACCTAAACCTTGTCACCACAATAAACATAACATGCCAGAGGGATAGATTCCTGCCCCAGAGACTTCCCATACTCTGGAATAAACTACCTATCTATATCAAACAAAGCTCCTCATTAGCACTCTTCAAGAAAAATCTTGATGATTGGATGGTAAATAGGAAATTCATCCCAGGGATCACCTCTGTGGCTCTGTTCGACAGTGGCACAGGAAAATAATTTTCTTGGGTGGCAAAAGCCAGGGTACCTTTTTGGCTGGGCTTGCATAGGCCCCAGGGCCGATAGCCTAGTACCTACCTATGAACCTATGAACATAATATCTGCTTTGGTTGATCAATGGACAACATTATTGAAAAGCAGAAGGAGCACTTATCTCACAGAGGCATTTGCATGAACACAAATTTGTTAAAAGGACTACAAAGGAAAGGCTGACAACAATGGCATCCCAAGCCCAAAACTATTCTAACACTTCTTCAAATCCTTCTTTCTTTCAAAATGTGTATATTCACTTACATGAATTTCTACTGGTTGATATACTCAGTAATGACATTCTTGTATTATATTTTATGGGATGGAAGGGGAATATGCATGATGACATTGCATTGTTGGTGCAAGCATACAGACCGCTGGACACTCCAGAAAGTAAAACCATGATTGTGCAGAAATTACAGTTCAGTACAGATCCATGTACTATGTGGCTGAGAGAGGAATGGCTCAGAGATTTGAAACTGAAGTTGAAGAATGTACAGTGGTCAGCCCTGTAAATAGGGCACCTGCTGCATAAAGTATTGGGTAGGATCCTTTGGCAATTGTGTGTGGGAACATTGCATTGCAAAAACTATTAGCACACAGAGTACATGACATGCACTACACATACCGCTTATCAAAGTCCATGGGTGCGAAACTTCTCTGGTCCTCTCTCAGTGTACAGTAATTGAGGAATGCATGCACATAATGATAAAAATCAGAATGCTGCACTACTTCCAAATCTAAATAAAAAGATTACTGCCGGAGAATTGTTCTTAATGATAACATGAGATAGGACTCTTGGAGTGATATTGGAAGTTCAGTATCAATGATGGGAGTTTATTTCCTCATTGGCTGCTTGTAGCTTTTGAAATATGTCTAACTCTTCTTTGCTGGTGGCATCTGTCTAACAACCCCTGATGCAATTGCGCTTGCTGGTTGTCGGTCTGCTGCTCGAAATCTTTACTTCCTGATTGTCGCTCTGATGCTCCAAATCATGAGTTGCTGATTGAATGGTCCCATAGCAGTCTATGGAGGGCATTCTCTATAAAGAGAAATGGGAGGTTACTGCTTAGGGACCCCTAATTTAGCCTTTAAAGAACAAATAGTAAGGAGGCGGAGGTGATATGCAAGTGACTGCACTGGATTCTAAGAATCCAATTGGTTCTCAATGCTAGCATCACCTCCAAGAGTTCATTATTAAAAGTTTCAGTCAGCATGGCAGAGTTAGCACCTGTGAAATTAAAGTAGTTCTGTTAATTATGTGTGGAGTTACTTGTGCAGTAAGGGAACGAAGGAGGTGTTCTTGACTGTGGGATCACTGTGGTGGCACTACAAAAAACTGATGCAGTGAACAATTTTGGTCAGTGCTGAGTTAGTAGATAGCTTGCTAGGCTAAGAAGGAGGTGTTTTTGACTGTGTCATCAAGACTGCAGTACAAACATTTAACCAGCTTGCTGTGAAAGATACGAAACAGAGACTACTTACAACAACAAGACAATTTTCTGTCAATTTAAACCACACCACAATCAGTCTGAACTTGCTTTTCATCACAAACACAGGCCAAGTGAATAAAAACCCAATTTATTTGACAAAAAACGTAAGAATCTCTAGTGCCTCGGCTGAACCAGCCTTTACAGACTATACCTTTCTTTTACAATTCCCCCCTCTTTTATACATAAACATTTTTTTCAATCAATCAATAAAACAATTTATCAATTATCTAATAGCATTTGATAAAATTAACATCATAACAAACTTTTCCAGCTACATTCCTGGTTTAAACCTCTTGGAAAGAGAGTATCAAACTTTAAAATCAACATTGTTTCCCTTTTTCCCAATATATTCTTAACGTCTAATGATGTTAAAAACACTTTTTGATATACCTGATCCAACACAGTTTCCTGCAGTCCCTTTGGGTTACCCCCATGATATTCATTAAAGTGTATCACCACCAGACTTGTTTGCTTATTCTTTTTTTATGTCTCTTACGTGCTCTTTTAACCTTGTTGAAAAGCTCCTTTTACTCTTACCCACATAGTATTTTCCGCAGGGGCATTTTAATCCATACATTATACCTTTGCTCTCACAATTGTAAGAGCCTTTTACCTGAAACCTTTTGCCATTAATAGTCATGAAATCCCTTACCACAAACTGACATACCTCACATTTTCCACATGGAAATGTCCCCTTTAAACTAACTTCTTCACTGAAAAAATGATGAATCTGTATGCAGTCATAACAGCTTTTTTCTTGTGAATCTGAGAAAAATGCCAATACATATTGTAAACTAAATACAGAAAATATTAAGGTAAAAAGTGATTATATGCTTCCATTTAGAAATGAAAATATTTGGCAGTTTGGTGTGTCCTTAAATTATGGTGTTGAAAAAGAATATCATGCATTTTTTTAGAACTATAAAGATGCTCTCATATAATTTAAGTAAAAATTAATGGAAAAGTTTGAATGAGTTAAGTCAGAGGAAGGAGATGGTTTTTAAACCAGCTGACAAAGGGGGTAAAATGGTGATTTGACACTACACTACACACGATACTTAAACATGTGTTACACTCATCTTAATAATGAACACATTTATGAAAGAGTAGAAATTAATGAGTATAATAAGGCTGAGAATGAATATAAGGAACTGCTTAATAAGGAATACCGGTTACATCATTTTTCATATGAAGATGTGCAACATAAATTTAAAGGGAAGAATAATTCTATAGCACAATTTTTCTGTGTTCCCAAAATTCACAAGAGCTTATTTAATCCACCAGGATGCCCCACCATTAGATGTTAAGAATATATTGAGAAAAAAAGGGAAACAATTTTGATTTTTAAAGTTGATACTCTCTTTCCAAGAGGTTTGAAACAGGAATGTAGCTGGAAAAGTTTGTTATGATGTTAATTTTAACAAATGCTATTAGATAAGTGTTTTATTGATTGACTGAGAAACAGTTTATGTGTATAAAAGAGGGGGAATTATAAAAGAAAGGTATACTCTGTAAAGGCTCGTTTAGCCGAGGCACTAGAGATTCTTACTTTTTTTGTCAAATAAATTGGGTTTTTATTCACTTGGCTTGTGTTTGTGGTGAAAAACTATTTTCTGTCAATTGTTTGGTGTAAAACAAATTTAATCACAATGTGGAAACAAAATTTATAAGGTAAGGTACACATCTACATTACTTTTTAAATGTTGTTCCTAATGCAGCAGTTACATTTTGATTTTGAAAATGTTTGCACCTGCAGAAGACCTGGTGTGTAATGTGTCTGTTTATATTTCACCTCAGGGAATGCTTGGAGGTATGCAGAGATGTTCCTTCAGGTGGTGCTTGGGGGATAATGAGTTAATGACTTCAATCATCAGTTGCTTTGCCAAACCCTCCCTCCACAAATTTTCTGAGAAACAAATGAAAAATACGGGGCAAAAATCTGGACAGTTGGGAGGTATGGTGGACTGACTGGACTGGATGATGTGTCAAATAAAAATGTAATGCAAATCAAATGCATAAATAGAGTATGGCTTAATGTTTTTTTTTTACACAATTACCTTTTTGTAGAAACAGATGGTGAAGAATTGCATCTAATATATAATGACAATGATTAGAAAGAAATTAAGAATTATAATATAGACCTTTTCTTTACTTCAGAAAATATATATTAATTCATATTCTCTTATTCTGTCAAAGACTCAAGTTAACAGTGCTGATATTTTAAGTGTTCCCATCTAATTATTATTTCTGGATTTGTCCTTAATTCTGATGAGAAGTGGTGATTTGTAGTGAATGGCACAGAGGCAACATTGTGGGGCATCCTCCTGCCATTGCTGCCAATATAGGTTATTGTTGTTGCTATATGGGACAGATAGGGACTTTGCTGTTTTATGGGGGAAATAGATGAGTTCTTAATTTATCAAGGCTGGTTTTATTTATTTCTTGATGATTTCTACTGAACAGACTTTCAATCAATGCCATGCTGTTTTACAGGGAGAGAATGAGTTCTTAAGTCATAAAGGCTGCTTTTATCTATTATTATTAGTTGAATGAATGGATGCAATTTCCTTAAGGATTTTCTGATAATGGTTTGGTTGCAAGATCATTGTATGTTGCTGTGCTCTAATGCACATTGTAAGAACTGATGTGAGTGTAGGATACTGGAATACTGGAAATAACTGTCAGAAACTGAAATGAGACTGGAATGAATGTCTTTATCTGTTAATTACTTCATATGCACAAGGACGCAGATGCTTGCCAACAGTCAAAGACACCATGCACTCTAGCCGGGCATTATGGGTGTGCTGAATTACACCTCTGAAGGGAGCTTGGTGTACCAGTCATTGCGCTATACTTGCAGCTCACAGGGAGGGGCTGTAGGAGCATTAGAAAAAAAATTTCTAGCCTCTTGCAGATTCATTTTGACTTTTCTGAACTGCAGAACCCATCCATCTATCCATCTATCCATCCATCCATCCCAATCCCTTTTCCCATTTTTGCACATGGAGTTGGAGTGTCACTTCAACAGTGACACTCATCTAGAGCCATGGTTTATACAATCGTGTGGCTAGCCATGCCACAGCAGACCAAGCACATATTTATGAATTCATAGTTCACTTAGATTATTATTCCATTTTTCTGAAGTGGGGTGACCACAGAATAGGAACATATCAGTACAGGGGGTGAGGTGCAGGGCCTTGAGGCCTTGCAAACATGTTTTTCACCTTTTGTTTTTTATAGGTCAAATATATATCTACTATTCTACATTTATTATTTAATGTTACAATGATTCATGGTCAAGTTCTCTGGAATTGATTTTCAACCCTTTTGCTCTTTGGAATGTTCAAATGCTGGGACTGGAAGAGGAGTAAAGGTGTCAGACAAGGTAAAATGACATCCATTCCACCCATCCATCATCCATCTCTCCATCTATGCACTCCAGCGTCATCTATCCATCCTTTCATCCATCCTTCCATCTACACATTTTCCTTCCTTTGATTCTTTTATCCTTCTATCCATATTTTTCTGTCTTTTTTGTCTCAGTCTCTTTTCTTTCCCTTTCTGCCCTCTTTTTTCTAAAACATATGCCACAAGATTTAATGTTAAGTGTTCAAAAACAAGTAAAATGAATTAAGTAAGGATTGAAAATATAAAACAAAGTAGGGTATACCTACAGCTGACAGGGTGTATCTTCTCTTGCTGTACTGCAGTTCCTTAGCAGAAGGATCTCAAATGGTAATATATTGCTATAAATGAGATATTGCCTATATAGATCACACCTTTAATGAAAGCTTGTGATAATAGTAAAAACTAGTAAAGAACATGGGATTAAGCTGTAAATGGTACCTTGAGACCCAGGGTGGGGGTGCTGGGGTACAAAGGGTTATATTGCTGAAGAGAGGATATTGAAATATTTGATTTTAAGGCCTTCTGAATAAGCTGAACTGAAGGGAAACTAAATTTCTTTGACAATATGTCATTTCTGTTTGCTCTTTAATAAGACTCAGAGTGGAAGAGAGCTGGATAGCCTGCTGTTACTCTGATATTCAATATAACAAATGTGGGACAAAGCTATATAATTCAGTACATTTTGAGAGAAATTTGCAAATGCCAAGAATATTTGTAGGTCATAGCTATGTAAATTTAATTCTCAAAAGTAACTCAGATGCAGGAAACATAGGCATAATGGGCTTAAATTTGCAAAATGACTGCTTTTTTCTGATATACATGATAAATACATATCAAAACCTTATAACTTATCTAAAATATTGACACTAGTTATGTCTACAGATTTAATGTATACTGTTACAGTTCAGGTAACATTTTACAGACAAATATTTTTTACTGGTTGCTCAAAAATAGATTATATAAATCTTGAGTTTTGACCTTTGCAATACTAACAACTGAATGTTTTTGAATCCAGGAAGATGTTTTATGTGTGTGTGTGTGTGGGGGGAGTGTTGTATGTAATGACAAAATATAGAAGAATATTTGAGATAGTACCATCCTACCAATTACATCACTTGCATGCTCTTATCTTTCCATCAGTCAGTTCCAGAAGCCCCCCAAAATCCCATCTGCTCATATGATAACTCCTAAAGCACACAACTCAACTAAATTTTTTTGAAGTGTCACAGCATGCCTGTTCATTAGCAGATACATTGCTCTATGCATTAACATAACTCACATTTCACCTACACCTATAGGTCTGCTCTCATCTACTTAATATATGTATTTACTATATTGATAAGCAGCTTTAGGGAGGGCATGTGGCAGCGCTTCTTAGGGAAGAACACAAAGGTAGGAAATGGTCAGAAGGTAGGAGCCAACTGATACTATAGTTAGGCAGACACTTAATAACAATTTCTTTTAAAGCAAGGCACGTATGTGTAAGGTATGCTCATAGCAGTACAATGAATTGGTCAAGATGTGCATTTCAATGAAATTAAGCAAAAAGGAGTACTGCAAAAGAAACCAGTTCTAATTTGATAGTTGTTTTTAGCTAATCCCACTTCCTAGAATACCCATAATCTTGATATTGCTTAATCTGGATGATTTATGTCTTCCTTTTTGCTTTCTGCAGTTGTGTCTGCACTCAGCATTCTTTGCACTTACATGAGTTATGTTGACTAACAATGCATGGGATCTTGGACAAGAGAGGTTTTCCATTCTTTATCTCTGCTATAAGGATTTTACATTTTATACAGTTAAATACAGTAATACATTTAGATTAACTTTTCACTTAGCAGTGAAAATTCCTAATGCTATGTATGAATAATTTATTGTTTAGTAGATTACATTTCTAAAATGTACCAGTCCTGGAATTAAATTATGAAAACAAAATATTATCTTGCAAGATCTTATCTGGTGTTTTCCAGCTTTATTCATCCCACATCTATGTTGTTTCATATCTTACACTCCCTTTTTTGTGGCCAGACATTGAACTCTTGTGAAATGTGTTCTTTTGACTTTTTCTGTAACTAGTATGGTTCTTCAAATTTATAGCAAATGAATGGTTGACAGTGTCTATTGCTTCAAATAAATGTGGTAAAGTAGGAGGGCTGAATATTTAACTACATTATTTATTTCTGAAGGTATTATATAGACTGACAGTTTACCTGTAGTCCTAAGTCGGGAGATGAATCTGGCGAAAACACAAATAGCCTTAGTTTAGGCTGAGGACAGCCACAACTGTCTATCAGTGTTCCAGAGCATTGTCTGAGCACATACAGGAAGAGAAAAATAATGTAATATGTCTAACAGGATGCAGCCCTTTGAATAGTAATAATTATACTACTGCTACTACTAGTGCTACTACTACTACTAATAATAATACTAAAGGACAACACCATTAAGTCTTACATGCCTATCAGGCTACTTCATGTGCACTGCTACAGCTGTAGGACTAAAACCCCCACCACACTACTGCAGTTCTTTATTAGAAATAAGTAACTAATCAGCAGTCACAACAGAGGTATGACTGTACAGACTAAAACGACAGTGCAATGAATACTTGTGGCCTTATAAGAAACCACTTACAATTTCAATGCGTTTACTGGTGGCGGTGTTCTATTGCATATAGTTTATCCCATAGTAGTTTAATTGGATTTCTGCTGAACCTTGAATACATCATTTTTTTCTTTCTCTTTTTTTCAACAGGCTCACTGCAAACATCCCTAAAACATACACATAGCAGGTTCATCCAATAGGCAGTCTGAGTCCACTCAATCCACCCACCATTTATTTAGGACAAACTGTGTACCACCTCTGCCATTGTGCTTTAAGTAAGTGTTGGGGCATTCAGTCTTCTGCATATATTTTGCCTGCATAGGGACTAGTCTGAAGGAACCTACTTCAGTGTCCTAGTTTGTAAGCAATAGCCTTATAGTCTGTAAACCATCCCCACTGACATCCTGCTGGTCAGCTTTTAGTCTCTGTTTCCTAATAGACACTGATATTTACTCATACTCTTCTTACTCAAACTATTTCTTTCTTTTATATCATCTTCACTTCTTCTAGACTTGTTATTCCCCTTATTTATATCCTCCTGTCTTTCTTTAGTGGAACTGTACACCTTCAATGAAGTCACCCTTGGTCTCCCCACTTCTTTCTTATTCCTCCTTGCCAATGACAGTTATTAAACCACTTTCAGCTCTGAGATAGTATTTATACACAGTCAATATTGATTCAGTGTACTCAGTTGTCTTTTTAATGTATTTTTATTTTGCTATAAAAGTGTTCCTGCAAGCAAATAGATATGTATGTAACAGTGAAGTCTGCAGTTTGAACACTAGTCTGTTGGCTATATTTTTATGTAAATCATAAATATTATGACAGCTTAAAACAAATAACTTTGTCCACTATAATAGCTCTGTATTCTTCAACTACAGAAGTCCCGTTGGTACTTTCTCCTTTAAATGTGCTGAATATATTGTTTTTAGCAGTCCACTGTTTCCCTTCCTTAAATTTACGTCTCTTCTTGTGTAATCACTTTGAGTTCTGAGCCAGTATTTTTCCAGAGCTGCACTACTGCATTCTGGCTTACTTGTTCTCATTGTGTTGCTGATCTGTGGGGGTTGCATGGCCTTTGGACTTTGCATTTCAAAGTCCATAGAAACCTCCATACATTATACAGTTGTTCAAACAGGCAAGTGAAATGTTTTACTGTTATCATCATTAGTCAGGTCAAGGTGATATTGGACTAATTCTCCTACTAAAATTTTGTCCTAGAGCAACCAAATTAAGACTTTCATCTACTAGCTCAGAGGCCTTTTAAACTGCATTTTTCCTTTTGCTTATCTCTCTCAGTAGATGTGTCACTGCTTAAGTTAAGTCACTGATTATTTTTTCCTCTATCGCTTTGCCAGGTTTTCAACCCACTTCATTCATCCTTGCTAACACTCAGGCTCACTCCACTCCTACCCTACCCTACCCCCAGTTCCCACCCACAGCATCACCCACATATTCTTCAAACAATACCATCAGTTCCCTCCAGAAGAAAACAATCAATAGAATTGCTCCGAATAGTAAGACCTACTCTTGTTTACCACCCAAGACTCTCTCTCAAACTGTCTAAATCATTGCTCCTATAACTATCAAATTATATCTCTATAACCAACCCAGTACCCTCCTAACATTTTCTAATCCTAATTTACAACAAATATAAAACCCAAGTTGAAGAAGATGCTCCTAGCTCAGATTATTTTACTATTCCTCCTCACTCTACTGGCCTTCATAACCAATTAGCAAATCCACTCCTTCAAATACTTATGAATTCAACCAATCCTCACAAAGAATATCAACATCTACAAGACAAAACCAATTTAAATACTATAAAAAGTCCTATCATTGGCTGTTCATTAATTGACTAATAGTATTAGTCAATTAATGAAAAGCCAATAATAGGACTTTTATAATATCAACATCTACCCAACCTGCCTTTCTCTATAGCACCCTATTTCTACAAACAAACCATATCTGATATATTTCTCTATAAATAACTTAAAACTAAGTATCCAAATTTTCAATCAAATACCAAACCAAGACCAAAGTATAACTGCCCACACTCTTCCTTCTTTAAAATATCAATTCGAAAAATTAGCAGAGATATTCCCCCCAACCCAGGTCCTACATTTCCTAAAACCATCACTTCCAACCCCAAAATAAACCAGTCAATGGATACATCTCAGCAACCTCCCCCCAAAAAAACAGAACCCAAACTCACCTTTCTAAATATGTGCAATAAAATCCATGACATACACACCTACCTTGCCACATACACTACTGATGTAGTTGTAGCTACTGAAACCTGGTTAAAAAAGAAATAAAGGATAATAAGATCACCCCCAGGATACAATATAGTCAGGCATGACAGACAACATAAGCACAGATGGTGTAGCAATCATTTATAAAAATTCCCTAACCATAACCTTACTCCCACAGGAAATACCCAAATGGAGTGATAACTCAGCAAGCAAAGGAAAGTAGTACTGCTGGGAAGAGTAATATTGCTGGAACTGAATTCATTCTTAAGTCTTGTTGATTACCTTCACACGGTGGACCATGTTTTTCACAAAATCTCACCAAGAGGTCACTGATATATAGACTGCATTTTGTATAGCATATATCATGGACTGAAGTTGGTTAAAAAATAAAAAAAGATAGCAGGATGCACAAGACCCAGGATAAAAAAGTGTCCAATCCTGGTAGGCACACTGGTGCAAGGACTGGAAAAAATGACTGTGTAGAATCCTCAAGACATGGAAACATTCCTACAATGGGGTTAGGGCAGGCCCAGGAGCAGGATGGTCCCCCTGTTGTAGAAGGAATTAGTAGTCCTTAAAATCACAAAAATTGATAGGCTAAAAAAGAGCCATAAAGATGATAGAGTGGACTATTGAGGATAAGAAAGAAATTATGTATTGTTACTATTATGCAAGAAGCCCAGAATTTCTAGACAGAAGATATACAAAAAGATTAAGAGGGAAATTAGAGGGAAAAAAATGCTTGCACAAGAAAAACGGTTAGAAGCTTCAAATAAAAAATTGCGTTTATTAATATAATAGATTTATGAAAAACATTATATAGACCAAGAAACCTTGGGGCATTTGGAAAAAGAAGTGACTGAGGACGCGCAAAAATATAAATACAAAGTTTAGAGATTTTGAAAGGTATAAAAAGAAATATGGACATGGGAAAGAAAGAGATCTGATATGGTACAATATTTTTGCAAAGGAGAAAGCTAAATTAATCATCATCATCATCAGCCCCCTTTTCGCCATTTTTTCTACATGGGGTCAGGGTATCATGTTAAATGTCACCAACTCTCTTGACTCAGTACCACACTCCTACCTTCTTCAACACTCATACCTGACTGTCACATATCCTCTTTCACCCAATCCATCCACCTCTTTACTGGATGTCCTTGCTTCCTCTTACCATCTTCCTGTCTGTCCCAAATCTTCCCTATCAGATTGTTTTCTGCTTTTCTGCATGTGTACAAACCACCATAATCTGTTCTTTTTGATCTTTTCTGCAATCTGAGCTACTTTGGCTTCTGCTGTTATGTCCTCATTTTGTCTTCTGTCCCACAGTATGCATCTTCTCAGGCACTTCATTTCCATCAGCTCTAGCTACTTCAACTGTTCTGCCTTTACTGCCCAGGTTCCTATACCATACAGTAGTACTGGTCACTGCACTGTCTTGTACACCTTATTTTTCAGCTTCTTTGGCATTCTTCTGTGATAGACTACACCTGACACCCTATGCCAGTTGGCTGCAGCCCCTGTGATTCTAGCTTTGACCTCTTCATTCAGACTACCCTTCTCCTCAACCACTCCTCCCAGATACTTGAGGTTGTTTACTTGTTCCACTATCTTCCCTTCTGTCCCTGTTCTCTGCTTCTTCTGATTTCCCCAATTTGCTGCCATTACCACCATCTTATCTGTGCTTAGTTTCATTCCATGTGCCTTCAGTTTTGCATTCCATTCTCCCATCCTTTGCTGAAGTTCTAGCTCAGAGTCTGCCTGTAATGCCACATCATCTGCATAAAGCAAATTTGTTGATCTGTCCCCTCCGACCTGTTTGCTAATGTAGTCCATCACCAGTATGAACAGCAGTGGGCTCAGATCTGAACCCTGGAGTATACCCACTCCCACTGGGAAACCCTCTGTGAGGCTGAACACCATACATACTTGAGTCATTGGGTCCTTGTACATAGCCTGCACTAATTCTACCAATGTTTCTGAGACTTAAAACCACCACAGTACTGCCCAGGTCAGTTTTCTCGAGACCTTGCCATTTGCTTTCTCCAAGTCTAGGAATGCCCAGTTGAACTCTCTCCTCATCTCTAGCTTCTTCTCAAGTATCTGTCTCACTGCAAGCATCGGTCAATTGTGCTGCATCCTGATCTGAATCCAAACTGCTCATCTCCCATCTTACATTCTACTACTCTGCGTATCTGTTTATTAATCAAAGTCTCCAGAACTTTCATACAATGTGATAGGAATTTGATGCTTCTGTACTGTCCACAGTTGTGGATGTCCCCTTTGTTCTTGTACACTGGCACAAGTATACTTATTCTCCAGTCATCTGGGATATGCCTTTCTCTCCACACTGCTATTAGTACCCTCAGGAGCCATTTCTCCCCTATCTCACCCAGCATCTTTATCATATCTGCTGTGACCTCATCTGAGCCTGCTGCTTTCCCTGACTTCATTTTCCTTAGTGCTGTTCTTACTTCTTCTAGGGTGGGCTCCTTGTCTTCTCTCATTGTAGGCTGTTTATGGGGCAATACAGATTCTGTGGGGTTTTCCTTCATTCAGAAGCTGCTGGAAATACTCTTTCCATCTGCCTTTGATGTCCTGTGGACTGGTGAGCAGGTTGCTGCTGGCATCCCTTAGGAAGGGTGTCAGACTATCTTCTTTATCTTTCTGTCTTTGCCTTGCAACCTGATATAGTTTCTTTGTGCCCCTTACTGAGTCACTTTCCAGAAGTTGGTAGAGTGCCTCCTATGCCCTATTCTTTGCTATTGCAACTTCTTTCTTAGCTTCTTTGTTAATCGACCAGTAGTCCTTCCTAGCCTGGTCAGTCATTTCTATCTCCCACTTCTTCCTGCACTCCTTCTTTCTTTTGATGACTTCCTGGACTTCTGCCTTCCACCACCAACTTTCCTTATGTACTTTATTTCCCTACCTGGCTCGTCCACATATCTTTTCTGTAGTCCTAACACATGCTGTTTTAGGCACTGCTGTTCTTGTTCAACTCCACCTATTTCCTCCTCTTCTTGGGGTGCTAGAGCCCAGAGTAATTCCTTGAACTGCTGTACGTTCTCTTCAGTCAACTTCCAGGTCTTCAGCCTGGTCTCTGTAGACCTTAGAGCCTTCTCTGACCACTGCTTGCAGCTGATTGTGACAACAAGGGGTTTATGCGGCCAACTGTTTCACTGGGGATGACTTTGCAATCATGGATTCTACACCAGTGCCTTTTCCTTACTAAGAGGAAGTCTACCTGAGTTGCATGTTGGCTGCTCTTGTATGTGGCCTTGCGACTGTCTCTCTTTCTGAACCATGTGTTGGCTACTATCAATCCATTTGCCAGACAGAAGTCTAGAATGGCTTCTCCTTCTTTATTCCTGTTGCCCCACCCATGTGGACCCAGACAGTCCTCATATCCTGTTCTATCTGTCCTGATAAGTGCATTCAAGTCACCCATTATCAACATCAATTCATGTTGTCCTGCTTTATCTAGTAGGTCCTGCAACTGCTGTCTGAATGCACTCTTTTCCTCACTATCACAAGCCTGCTGTGGGGCATAGGATAAGATTATGAATACTGCCCTATCATTACACTGGAGTCTGATTGCCATGAGTCTGTCATTAATTCTGATGATATCCCTCACTGTCTTCTGAAGCCTCTCTCTCACCAAAATTCCTACACCATTGCTAGCTTGTCCCCCTCCTGAGTAGTAGAGTCTGGATCCCAAGCCAAGTGGCTTTGCTGCACTACCCTTCCATCGCATCTCCTGGATACACAGGATGTTCAGCCTCCTCCGTATCATCATGTCATCCACTTCCAAGCTGCATCCTGTCAGTGAACCTACATTAAGCATAGCAATTCTCAGTTCATGTTTGGCACGTTGGTTGGTTTTACATCCAGCTTTCGCTCAGCAGAGCTATCCCAGGTAACCCAGGCTGGACAACTAGACACCAGCCAGCCAGTAGCTTAGTGATCCAGGGCTGCTGGGCTTTATGGCGGGCACACACTGGCCAATAGGGCACATATATCCCTCCCACCTTTAGCAAGGGTCCCTGGCGTAGGTCAGAGTAGGTGGGTCCTCAGGCCACTTTCATCGGTAACTACCCATGCCCATTTTGTCAACATTAGTCAAGATGATCAAATCACCTAGAGACATATTTTACACTGTTGAGTGGCTAGCCCTGCCATGGCATGCAGTCTGTGATCCGTGTTCTCTTATCTTTAGGATACTGTGCACCACAGTAGATGCCCAAAGAGGTAGGTCTGTACAACTCTTCCCCCTATAGGGCACTATGTAGAGTCTGTGCTGCTGCCCACAGCTCCATTCATTGGTGAGTTTGAGATGGAAACACTCAGCATGTTTTTCGGACATGGGAGAAACCCCAAGGAGACACAGGGAGAACGTGCAAACTCCAAACAGGCATTGGTTGCAGGTCAGGATTGAACCTTGCACCTTGCGCATGGGAGGTGAAGACCTTTACCATTATGCCAACTAAAACCTAAGTTAATCAATACAAAAAAAGCAGTCCCAAAAATATTTAAATAGAAAAGCAGACAAAGCCTATATGGGATATGGAAAATTTCACAATGCAGAAAATAAGATCACAAAGAGGGAACATAGAACAGAAGATTAGTAAAGCAGAAATAAAAAAAATAGAAGCTGAATTTATGGACTACTTGCAAAGTGAAGGATGTAATGTAGAAAGTCTAACAGAGGTTATACCACAGCATGATGGAACAATGAGTCCCCCAAGTAAGGAGAAACAGGAGGAGCAGGAGACATCTGAAGAAGAAATGTGGATATGGGAAAGAAAAAGAAATTTAACATGATGCAATATTTATGCAAAAGAGAAAGCAAAACTAATCAATACAAAAAGATCAACACCAAATATATTTGAAGAAAAATATAGGCAAAGGCATCCAGGTATGGAGAATTTTACAATACAAAAAATAAAAACAAACAGGAAAAATAAAAAGGAGGATTAGTAATGGAGAAGTTAAAGAAGCAGAAACTGAGGTTATGGAGTACCTGTGAAGTGAAAGATTTAATGTAGAAAATCTAACTCTGATAACATAACATCACAGCAGGATAGTGCAATGGATCCCCAAATTAAGGAGAAACCAGTGGAGCGGGAAACATCTGATCAGTTGCCATATGAAGATGCTTTGGAGCCTTTCGTAGGAAACCAGTACAAAAGTTCAGTTGGAGTTACACAGCCAGGGAAGGAACAGGAAACTGTGGCAACTCTGACACAGTCAATGTTGTAGAATGTTAGGCCAGTGAGTTCCTATATGATACAGCAATTGATGACACAGGATAAAACTGAAGAGAATGTGACACAGGAAGATGCTCTGGAACCTTCTGCAGAATGCCTGCAGGAAACGGAGAACAAAAGTTGCCCCCTCAGTTTAGAAGAAAATGATCTAAGAGAAGAGTTGCTTGATTTAATAGAGATGGACAGACATATTAAGATCAATGAAAGAAATAGACTACAGAAAGTCAATAAAACCCCAAAGCATTAGAAGTTTGATAAAAGAAATGAGCACAGTAATTAGGACTGCTCATAGAGATTCATGTGATATAACAGAATTAAATAGGATATATCACTGTGCAGCTAAAGTAATAACAGATAAAGTCTTAACACAAAAACACAGGACAGTAAGAGAAAGGAAGGGGAGAAATCAAATGTCATCATGGAAGTATCGAATAGAGAAAACTTTAAAGCAATTAAGACAAGACGTGTTACTGTTAGAAAAGTATAGAAGAGAGAATAGATCATCAAAAATACTCAGAAAGATAGATGTGATAAAAGCAATGCTGAGTATCAGAACAGATTAGGATCTATTGTGCATTATCACAAATAATAATTTAAAAATATCAGCACAGGCAGAAAAAATTAAGATATGCAGATAAATATAAAGGAAAAGTACAAAATAAGCAATTTATTAATGACCTAAAAATGTGTTATAGAGAACTGGGAAACATGGCAAAAGGAACTGAAACACCACAAAAAAAAAGAATAAATAGAAACATTTTAGAGAAATATCTAAGAAGATCCTGTGGAACATAACAAAGATGCTAAATGGATAGAAAAAGTAAAAAATAGAAAGAATAAGAAGTTCAAATGCACAGGATATGAAATGGGATGAAGTAACAACCACAGGGATTGAAACAACATTAAGAAAAGCTCCTAAATGGGAAGCCCCAGGCCCAGATGCAGTATCTAACTTCTAGCTAAAAGTGTTAACATCTTTACATGAAGATTTAGCCACGACTAAGAACTATTTATATGCACACCCACAAACAGACAGCAACTTGGTTAACAACAGGAAAGACAGTAAACCTATTTAAGAGTGAACCTCCAAGCTATTCTAAAAACTATAGACCAATAACTTGCCTTCTGACGAGGTATAAACTATATACTGGAATTGATGCCAGCAGAGTTTATATTCATTTATAAGAAAAGTCAGTCATGGCAATACAACAAAAGGGTAAAAAAGAAAGTCATATGAAACAAGATATTATTTGTTGTTAAATAAACTCATAAAGGAGAACTGTAAAAAGAATCTAAATATGGCATGGATTAACTACAAAAATTATTTGACTGTATTCCACATTCATGGATAAAAGAGTGTTTAAAAATGTATAAGATACACCCTACACCGATCAATTACATTATAGCGACCATGAAACAGTGGCAAACCACTTTGCAGTTAAGCCATGATGAAGGACAAATTATTATTTCAGTGATAAAAATTCAAAGTGGATATTCTAGGATGACTCTTTTTCATCACTGCTCTTTTGTCTTGCTCTTAACCCATTAAGCTGTCTACTTAACAGACTAGGTCATGGCTACAATTTGGCTCACAAAAAACAACAAAGTATAAAGACTTCTCATTTTCTTTTTGTGGATGATTTAAAACTGTATAGTTTATCAGATGAAGAACTGAAAGCACATCTGAAAGTGGTCAAAACTTTTTCAGATGATATAAGAATGTCATTTGGTCTTGACAAATGTGTAAAAGCAACTTTTAAAGCAGGAAAGCTGCAGCACCAAGAAAACATTGGCCTTGGAGAGGAATGCGATAGAAAAGAACCTGAGAAACAAGGAGTGTATAAATAATTAGGAATTAATGAAGGATCAACAATAAAACATGAACAAATGTGAATAAAAGTAGGGAATATTGTAGAAGATTAACATTAATACTGAAAATAAAACTGACATCTAGGAGCAAAGTCCATGCTATAAACCAATGTGCTTTTCCTGTCCTAACTTACAGTTTGGGAGTGATTCACTGGCCCCAAAAGGTGTTGGATTGGTTGGACAGGAAGACAAGAAGGATGCTTCATGCTCATCAAATGATTTATAAAAATAAGTGTATACCAAGACTATATATTCCCCATTTTGAAGGAGGTATGGGCCTACTCAAAATTGAATACATGTATAGATCTGCAATCATAAGACTGCATACATATCTTATGACCTCACAAGACCCAGACATAGTGACAGTTTTAAAGCATGAGAAGAATAAGTCTAAGATGACTTTCCTGCTTAATTTAGCAGACGCATATTGGTGTCAAGTGGGAATGGAAATCAAATCAGACGTAGATAGATAAAAATCAGGTAGCAAGTGAATGTGCCAAAAAACAAAAGAAAGAATATAGGTGAAGGATCAGATGAGAAGGAAAGAAATGTGGAAAATGTATAAATATAGCTGCAAGTATCAACAATCTTGGAACAACCTCATGTTGATCAGGATCAAATGCAGGAATGGTTAAAGAGAGGTGAATTTAAAACAAAAGATGAAAAGTTAATATTGGTGGCTCAAGACAGTGGGCTACATACACTTTGGTTTACAAAGTTCATTGAACATGTGGGAGAAATAGACAATTGTAGGTTTTGTAAAACAGAATTGGAAACAGTCACACATTGTGTTGCTGGTTGTGATATACTAATGGCAGAAGGACTATATACTGAAAGGCATAATAATGTGGCAAGATTGTTGCATTGGAGACTGCAAACATTATAGTATTGAAGTAGATGAAAAACATTGGAAACATGATCCACATAGCATTACAGAAAATGAAGTTTATATCAGATGGGATCATTCATTATGAACAGTGCAAAAAACAGATGAGAGAAAAACAGATATAGTAGTCCATGAAAAGAAGACAAAAGTGGCATTGATCACTGAAATTGCTTCACCCAGTGACTACAGTGTCTTATGTACAAAGAGATACAATATCACAAAATACCATGGTTTGCAGGCAGAAATAAGGGCAATGTGGAAGAAAGATACCCAGACTGTTCCAATAGCAGTAGGTGCAATGAGTCTTATAAAAACAAATTTACAATCAGACTTAGATATGTTACTGATACATGTAACTCCATATGAATTGCTGGAGTCAATACTGGGCACATTGTGGATGCTATGAAGAGCTCTACTGCCTAACATCAAAGTTTGAAACAATACTATTTCATGAACTTTAATCATACTTTGACTTAGGAATGGGGTCCATTCCCTTCTTGGTATTAGAAACCCAAAAGACTTGAAGAAATTAAAAAAGACAGAACTACCCAAGTTTAACAATGCTGAACTTCTAATAACACTCTTAAAAAACTAACCAATAGGAAAACTATATGTTCAACAGCATTTTATATACCACCAGAGAATAACATTGATACTACTGGAAAGCATCCTGTATTGGATATCTCAATAAATTAAATATAGACTGGGAACTCTTAAATTCTGCTACCCCCACTGAATCCATAAACTTGTTCTACTTCAGAGAATTAATAGCCACACCTACTAGAATCAATAAAACTTCAGGGAAACACTCAACATTAGACTGGATTCTTACAAACAAAACAGACTAACTGACAAAAGTAGGCTGCCTCTCAGATAGCATAAGTGATCACATACCAACATATGCTATTAGAACTCACCATAACCAAGATAAACATATGATTTATAATGAAATACAAAACACGACAAATTTCAGCAAAGATATTTTCAATGAAACACTAAAACAATATAAATGGAATGTACTTAGAACATTTCCACTAGATATTGCTACATAACACTTTAATAACATGTTCTTACAGACCTTAAATAATGTAGAACTAGTACATAATAAAAGAATAAAGTCTAACCCCGCACCATGGCTGACGAAAAAAACAAGAAACAAGTCATGACAAAATGGGATAAAGCCTAGAAAAATTGGTACAAAAATAGAACTCAAAATGCCTTCCAGCAATTTAGACATCTTAGAGACCTTGCAAAACTCTATGTCAAACAGAATAAGTAAAGATACTATACCAACCTACAAGTCAAACATCAAAACTACCCAAAACTCTTTTGGTCATCATTAAATAAACTACTCCACCCTGTCAAGACCACCACTCCCTCTCAAAAAACAGACAAAATGACAAATGCTATCCCCACACAGATTCATTCTTACTTTATGCAACCAATATAATCTCTCTTAGACACTACTACATCTGTCTCCCTCGCTACCCTTGTCTAATCAAAACCACCCACAGATCTTCAGTTTTCATCCAGTACCTATCTTGCTCATAAGGCAGTTGATCCTTAAACTAAAAACTACTTCTGTGGCTTTAGACCAGCTACCATCAGGCTACGTAAAAATGACCATAGAAGTCATAGCCTTCCCTGTGTCCATTAATTAATAGTTGCACAGCAAAAAGATCCATCCCATAACTGTGGAAAAATCCTACATAATGTCACTGCACAAAGATGGCACATCTACAGAGTTTAATAACTACAGACTAATAGCGATTCTCTCCCCCTCTCCTAAATATTAGAGGAATGTATCCATTTGCAGCTGATGTAATACCTAACCTCAAATAACCTGCTCTCAGAAACACAACATGGCTTTAGGCCCCAGCACAGCACCACTACTGCTCTATTACATTTTACCAATATAATAAACCAACGTAGAAACAACGGTCTGCTAGTGTCCACCATGTTCTTAGACTTGTCAAAGA
Source organism: Protopterus annectens (assembly GCF_019279795.1). Taxonomy (NCBI): domain Eukaryota; kingdom Metazoa; phylum Chordata; order Ceratodontiformes; family Protopteridae; genus Protopterus; species Protopterus annectens. The sequence continues at coordinate 1,033,698,420 of NC_056732.1, read as the reverse complement.
CAGTTGATACTGTCTCACAACAGCAACTGCTCGTTTGACTCTCTTCAATGGGGCTTTCACAGTACTCCTTGTTGTGGTTTCTTATTTACCTATCTGGAAGGCAACAAGTCATTAAATGACAACAAACTTACTCATTCTTTCAATCAGTTAGTACAGGTGTCCCTCAGGGCTCTATCCTGGATCCTCTGCTATTTAATATATTTATTAGTGACCAGCACACCTCCACTTACAATGCTAGTTTAGTTCAGTATACAGGTGATTCAACATTAATATGTACGGCTTCAACAATAAATAAGCTCCAAGACATTACCCAAATTTTTTTTTCTCTATAGAAACCTTGCTCAAAGAATCAAACCTTCTAAGCTACCCCAAGAAAACTAAGTTAATGCTTTTTACCTTAAAAAGTTGCCAAAATCAAAAGCATTTTTTCCATAAAGTCAGCAAATAATACTGTCATCGAAATTGTAACTCACAGTAAATTTCTAGGTGTTATAATAGATGACAATCTCAAATATGTCCAGCATATACTGGACACCATTAAATCTACATACCAGAAACTAGGCTCCCTTTGTAATAACAATGGATTCCTTACAGATACTGCAAGAAAAACTCTATTCACCACCTTCTTTTAGCCAACTCTCTTAAATGCTGCTCCTATCCAAACAAACTTAAAATGATACTTGAAGAAACTTGCCTCCTACTACACCAAAATAGCTAAATTTACCACCAATCTCCCTCATAGGACCTATCATTGCCATTGCTTAAAGCAATTAAACTGGCTTGAACAACACAACTAGCTAACAACTAATTAACATATTCACAGCTAACGTCAGCACACAAACTCAGTCATCATCCAGAAAAATGCCCTGCATTATATAACTTATTACTGACCTACTGTCCAGCAAGGGACCGCCATTCTAGTAACAAATTCTTATTACTTACAAATAAGTCAAATAATGTAGCAGGAGACTCATTGTACTCCCAGTACATTGCTATCCTCTAGAATAGTATCCCCACACAAATAAAACTCTGTGACAAACTCAGTAAAACTACTGCTTAAACAACATCAATATTGAGACGTTGTGCTCACTGTATGATACTCTCCAAACACTCTTCTTAAACAGAATATACCCAACCTCTCCCTGAAATGACAAAACAATGTTTATACATAACTGCTGCCTGTACAATCCACTAAGCTGCACATGGACTTTATCTTTATTAACTTCCACTTCTGTAAAATCTTAAAATGTATAAATGTAACTGCTGTTTGTGTATAAATGTAAATAGAAATGTAACTACTCTGTGTTTACCTGGAACTTAGTATACCGCAATGTAAGCAAATGGAGCGTTTCTCCCCAGGTCACTACTGAAAATGTGTATTACCCATTCAGACTTTCCCAATAAACAAAGACAAATAAATAAATAAATAATACAGTGTATGTTGGCTTACATGAATTGCCTTAGAGAATATTTTCCTGTCAGTCTGAACATACCTCCCCAAATAAGCTTTTAAGCCACTTAAACCAGAAACAGAAGGCTATGGCTATTGCAACATGACTGAATGAATTATTAATGCAGGAATAATTGGTGAAACCCCTAAGGTGCTGGGCAACAATACTGACTCTGCAGCTTCAGGCAGACAGATATGTATGCAAAAGATTGTTTTAAATTATTTACATCTTCGGTCACTGGATAAATAATGATTAATAAGTTATCTTAAACTATATACTGGTGATATAACAGTTGTCTAACAGCTAATAAAAATATCACTTTTACTAACATTGAGGAAAATCTTCCATTTCTGCTGTTTACCAACAGTTACAAATGTTGTTATGCAATTTGTAGATCCTCAATATACTCACTATGTTAGGTTGGTCCTCTTGACAAATGCTGACCCAAATAATAAGTTGCCATATTCCTGGGTGTTGGGAGTTTCTTAATGGACTGCAGTCCGCGTCTATGCAATTTAGCAGTATTTGATTGGGTAAGTATGGCACTGTAGAGCTTATATTGTTTTATTTTTTTGTTAACCAGGTAGGTGACAGGACAAATGACCCTTTTCAGCCATAACAAAAATCAAAATGAACAAACAAAAAAAAAAATCTTAATTGGTGCAATACGATGATGTTGTTCCAGTGTTGAAAGACGGCATATAAAACAGAGTAACAGGGTGCATGTATGTAAAGTTAGACATTGTACAGTAAGTAATTATAAACGTAGTGATATTTTTCACATAACTATAGCCTATTGAAATATATAGCCACTTTTATGATGAAAGCACTCATCATACTGGGAAATAAACAATCAAGGAATCCTTAACATGGCTGATCTTTTATTTTGTCTTGGATAGTTACAGCATAGGCACTATTGAGCACTTTTCAAAATGGAATATCTGGTCACTATTGTTAATCACTTTGCATCTGAAGCTTCGTTTTTGAGGTATCCCACTCTACTATGCACATAGTTATTTTGTAATGTTAAGCTCATAACCCATGCAGCATACTTTTCAAAGCATTATAACTCATTACATTTATTAATTTAATTTATTTATTTATTGACATTTGATTACAGGGAAAGTCCAACTGGGTAGAAGCCAATTTTCAGCAGATGCCCAGGGATAAACTCTCCAAATTATTACTAAACATTTTAAGAATAATAGTTTTACAATCTTCAAAATTAAAACAAAAACATTTGCAGTTTAAATAATTATAACAAATTAGATATAATATAAAAACATTGGTAAGAATCGATACAAGTTATATAACAAATATATTATTGTATAAATTTGTTAGTACTGAATACCTTGTCCAGCTTGACTAGAATAATCATTTTATAACTCTAAGAGACTACATTTTTTAATTCTAATTTCTTCTGTCTGTCTGCCATTTAGCCATCCAATAATTGATTAGATAATTTATTTTTCCTAATGCTGAGAGAACAGATAACGTCATCCAGGCAGTTTTCAAAGAGTTCTGCCTTTTATAGCTTATGTTCTTCTCTTAGTGGCTACCATATACTCATGATCTAAAGACCCTACTACTCCTTTTCACGTATGCATGCGGTCCATGGAAGATTACCACATTACGGCTCCTTATCAGAGCCAAGAGCACACCCCAGTTGTATGTCATTTCACTTAACTGCGGCAGTCAGTGTTGTACTTAACTGAGCCACCACCCCACCTGCCTCCAATTGACAGGATTACGGCTCTGAGCTACTAATGAGCTGCTTCCTGTACCCAAGGAATAGCGTTTGGGTTTTCCCAAGTCCATTTGCCTAGTGAAAACAGACATTTGGGTCCAGTGAGCTTACCTGGATAACAGTGTCTAATAAAATTATGTCTCTATAAAAATGTCAGAAAATCACATGAACCCTATAATTAGTTCTTGTAATTTCTTAGCAGAATCTGGTAGCTTGATGGATCATACAGAAATATAGCATTTGTCATCTGATAAGGGCATTTAAGTGTGGTAGTTAACACATAGAGTTAAGGCTATGAGCTGTTAATGACCTGCTTCTTTGTAGTTCAGGGTTTGATTCCCTCAGCATTCATTTGCCTACTGTGTGACCTTGAGCAAGTCAGTTAACCAGACAGTGCTCTGGATAAATTCAGAAGGTGGACTAAGCTCCTTGAAGGCCTCCTGAACCTCATGGCTAGCAACTACCTTTGAACCTATGAACCTCTTACTCTCACCTTTCCAAACTATCTTTCCCAGTCCTAAGGCCTGTAATCACACCTGGGTCATCTGGGTCTTATGTCACAACACCACACAGCCAAACCATAACAGGCCATGGTTCAGATAATTTATATAACACTAGGCTGACATGAATATTTACAATGACAGTCATTACTAGGAATTCATTCAATCACCAGCATAGTTTTCCAAGAGTGCAACAGTGTATTTTTCCTGCCAAGCCATTGTCTATAGCAGTTAACTGTTATTACAATGTCTCATATGAGGAGACACACACACATGCAGTCACCCTGACCATGTGTAATCTAAAAATCCATCCAAAAACTCAGAAATAATTTAATATATTTGTAGCAATACAAATTTGATTATTGTACAAAATATATTTTCTCCTGTGGAAGACAGTGAAATTCAGTCAAATTTGTTGGATGCTGATGAAGAGATTATCTAAACTGTAATTTTAATAACTACATTGCAAAAAAAATGATAACATCACAGTCTGCCAAATTTCATAGAAATAGTGTGCCTGTGGATGCATTTTTTTGTATATGAATAAGTCTACTTTGTGGCTAACCTGTAGTGGTGGGCCCTGGTTAGAGGGAGAAGAAGGAGGAATCAATGCTGCTTTGGCTAAAAGGGAGTCACTAACACAATTTTTGGTTGTTCCTTTGGATCTTTGGGATGAGAGGAAGAAGGGAAGGCAAAGAGGAACTTTTCATCCAATAAAAGGACATGTGCAGGAAGACCTCCCTGTTCAACATCAATTCATGAGGGTCTTCTATGGACCTGCTTAGTGAGTCTGCGAGAACTTTGTCTGCTGACAGAATGTAAATGGCCTGTAGGGACTTATTTGCTTTTATTGCATGGTCCCATACCATCAGAACTAGCATTAACAGCTGATAAGCTTTGGTCACCCAGTTTTTGTTGATGTACCTCATGACTGTGGTATTGTCAATGAAAATCCTGAGGGGCCTGGTTTCCAGAGGTGTGAGAATATCAGAAGGGCTTGGATAAGGGCCTTCATTTCATTGACACTGAGGTGTTTCCTTATCTCCTTGAGTGACCACTGGCCTTGGACAGTTGTGGGCCTGACCATGAACACTAAGCCAGCTCCAATGCATCTGTGTGGATGTCTTGGGTGGAAGTGGGTGGATATAATGGTAGTCCTGGATTGAGTTAGTTTTAAGAAATGCACCATTGCAACTCTTTCTTCAAAAAGGGCAAGAGAGGGATTTGGAAGTCCAGTTGCTGATGTTGAGAACAAAGGAACTTCAACTACCTCTGGATCTTTCTCATGTGTAGTCTGGCAAGGAGTACCATAGTTTTTGACACCTTTATTAAATTATCCTTTAAGACTTAGGCAACCATGCATTAATATAAAAGAAAAATTTAATGTTTCCAGGTACATAGATTATACATTATACATCACATATGTTCTTTTTATGACTATCATCAGTCAAACATTTCAGAAATTGCTCAGTTACTGCCTTTCCTTAAACCTGTCTCCTCTTCTTGCACATTATTCTGAACATATTGCTCCCACAATTTGCTCCTTCCCCTTTCTAAAGATCCCACTTCCAGTTATCTTATCTCTGTTACAATATTCAGTAGTCAATTAGAGTTGGTTTAAACTTTGATTTACATTGTAGTGATTGCTTTTTTTGACAGCCATCAGGATTAACCTTAAGAAAGCCTTACTATGTCTAAGAAATTCAGGTTCTGTGCCCCAGTTCAGAAAAATCATTTCTTTAGTTACACCCATTTGCTCATCCAATATTCCTAACAGAGTACTCTTTAGGGAATTTTTAAAATCTGTCAGCTCATTACAGTCCCATAATATATCCCATATATATATTAAGAAACCACAAAATGAAGAAATACAAAAAAACAGACTACTCAGCCAGGAAAAAAGCTGCACCATAATCTCTGTTTGTAAAACATATCTAATAAAAGAACTCTGGCGCCTCGGCATAAACCAGCCTTCCTGACTACCTCTTTCTTCCCCATCACATCTCCAACATTTACCATCTACCTGAGGAAAAATTATTTGAAGTCTGTTTGGGGTATAAAATACCTATACAAACACTTTCAAGCAAAACTCTTAAACTTTCTGGATGTTATTGCATACTTGGGAGCCAGACATACGTAACCCCCATTGTTCCTTTGTAAATTGCTTATTCAACCTCTCTTGCTAACTTTTTCTAACCTCCTCGGATTGAAACTAATAGTTATCATGCAATATCTTATATGGCCTGTGATGTACCCCCTCTGGGCCCCGTAATCAAGAAACCTGAATCCTCGCCACTGACACCAGTGAGGGACTTTCACTTGGAACAAAAATAGATGCACACTGTATTTCCAGATGCAGATCTCTGCATCAAGCACAATTTCCCTTAAGAGCACACAGGGAACACACTCACTCTGGGGTCTGGGTTTCCCTCTCTCTTTCTCCAGGCTCCCAATAAGACTCCCCACTGGCACAGCTGCAGGGCTGAGTCCTCAGATGAGTGTCCAGGCCAAGTCCTCCACCACTCTCTCTCAAACCAGTGCTCTGTGTCCCTGCTCCAAGTAGCTGACACACACACACATAGACACACACACACACACACACACACACACACACACACACACACACACACACACACACACACACACACACACACACTTTGAGATTTGATTTGCACACACACACACTTGTGAAAGGCTGGCACAAATTTACTCACTCTGTTACCCTTTGCCCAGGCTATAAGGTAGTTACTGCCACCAGTCACTCCAAAGCCAGCTACTCTAAGGCTCTTACAAGGGTACCCAATTATACTGAGTGAAATTAATATTAATACAAATGGTAGTGTTTGACCAAACCAGTAAGGCTTTCAGGAGTGGTCACAGTGTCACCAAATAAATATAAGTACTCTCGGAGGTTAAAATATTTTCTAAAGGATCAGCCACAATAAAACGTTTAAATATATTTAATAAATAATAAAAGAACATGAAAATGCAAATATCGACATACAATAAACACCACAGTTTCAATCACATAGATTCACACAGAAACAGAAAAACAGTACATAACTAATCTCACTATATTTTCCTGACTGATGTAAAGAATTACTATTCTCTGGTTACTTACTAAAGCAAGGGAAAATGAAGTAGGTGAGTGATCCTTCTATGTTAGGTTTCAAAAACAGACTGCTCTGAGACGTCATTTGCATCTAGTAGTAAAACATCATTTTTGTGCTTGATTACTGAAGGACATGACATACATCCGGTCATCTGACTTCTGGTTCCCATACTACCCACTTTACTAGAGGTTGCCAGGATTTAGCACAGATGTGTTACCTTATACACCTAGAGCTTTACTAAGATCTGCTGTAGCTTCTGGAATTCATAGAACTATTTCAAACATCCACTCTTCCAGAGCAGCAATTAGTTCACCTCAAAGAACAATACAGAAGGCTTCCTAGTAAAGACTTTTTGTCTCTGGCTGCATTGAGACCTGTGAAATACAATCTTTATGTCCTAAATTAAGTAATTTAATTTCTGGATATTAAGTTAGCTGGGGCTGAGCTTAACGTCTTCTACTCCAGCATCCTCTGTTACAATATTAATTCCGGCAGTTACAATACAGTCTGACATACAGGTGCATTTCTTTTTCTGTCCAGCAAGACAAACCGTTGGTACATTTTTAACACAACAACTTTACAAATACATTTTCAACACAGTCAGCTGTATAAATCAGTTTGATATACAAATGACATATAATTCTTTACAAAACTCCAGCATGCTATGCTGGCATATGTTACACATCCACTGCTCTACTTCTCCTGGCATAGCTGGCAGTACCTCACATTGCCACATGGCCTTCTAATTATCTTTTTTTAACAGCAGCTTTTATTCTAGATTCAACTAAAAACTTCACTTAAGGTTCCTTTATCCTTTTCTCTATACTCAATCAATTCCTGGTAGGGAAGGCTATCTGTAGCCTGCAGTCCAAATGTCTTCTTGGCATCATCCCATTCTATTACCTCTCCCTCTCTAGTGATTTGCTCCCAGTACTTTGAATCCTTTTCAGGATTCCTCCAGTAAATTCCAACCCCCCTCTTGCCTATTCTCTTTACCCCTACTTGCAGTCATCCTTATTGGCAAAATCTCCTTTCTCCATTCTTGTGTTGGCTTAGTTCTTAAAATACTTTCTGCTAGTTTATGAATATAATATTCTGTACAGCTGTTATTACTATCCTTAAGAATCTGCACCAAAAATTCCATTCTTTCCTTATATCTTGAATTTCCCCCTCTGCTTCATCAACATTTTTCTCTACTTTGAATTATAACCTTTTGCTGGTGTTATGTATATGGGCCTTAACTGTGTAGCTCTAAAATATCCCTTCAAATCAGTTAATCCTAAGTCACCTTGTTCTATTGGAAGGGTCAATTTACCCCACTTAACTTGTTCGCTTCCCTTCCAAGATCAATTCGTATAACTCTTTATTAATTATTGTTCATGACTTCTCCACTGGTTGATAAAATATACCTAGCCTGTGTATGAAACTAAAGGGACTAAAACATTTTCACTGCTTGTTCCTTACTATCCATATACATAAACATGAATTCCAGTTTCAGTGTTTGTATTATCTTTTGCCAGGATTTTTGCCAGGACCCAATACCCATAATTTAAACTTAACCAAACCACACCCACCAGACTCCAAATCGCCCAATCTGCTATAGTAATTATAACTAACCTCTCCTATTACAGCTATCTACAATACATTTGCCCATGCACATAAAAATGACTACCCAACAGAAACATACCCAGTAAACACCCCTAACATTTCATACATAACTTCTAACCTTGAATACGTGACATTGCAACATACCAATATCTTAACAAACAAGAATTTATCTTCCCTCAATACTGATCATTTTTCAAATAATTTATCAAACACAAATACTATCATGTTTGTTCTTGGTCTTGTATTAACTTTATTCCTCATGATTAAAGCTAACCTCACCACTTACCATTTCCAACTAGCCAATCAGTGTATAAAGCAATCAAGAACATCTAATAACCCTACCCTAACAACAACTAATAGCTTTTATGTGTCCCCTTCATTGTTTATGACCACACTCACAGACCTGAAATAACACTGAATACTCTTTACAAATAAAAGCCTCCATAATATTTCCTTTAAAACCCACACAAAACTATTCAGACATTTTGAGGTGCTCGGTCACATAGCAGCTTAGTGGTGATATCCACCCAAACCCAGGTCCCGAACACATGATTTCATTAAACTCTCCAATGCAAATCAAACTACCTACTCCACATAAAAGTTCTGAAATACTACTATTAAACCTAAATCGTAGACGTATGGTCAATAAAATACACAAACTCCATGTGACTCTGTCCCTTTACAACCCAGACATTACCATCCTTACTGAAACCTGGTTGAAACCACATATACCAGATACAGAAATAACCCCACATGGTTACAATATTCTAAGAGCTGATAGAATAGAAAAAAAGGAGGTGGTGTAGCAATTATCTTTAAGAACATATTCAATGTTTAACCTGTAAACATAAGTATTACTAACATTAATAATGCAGAGCTACTCATAACCAGATTACAACTAAACCAGAACATGCTGTTCCCATTAGGGGTCACCACAGCAGATCACCTGGTTCCATTTCTTCCTGTCCTGTGCATCTTGCTCTGTCACACCAACCACCTGCATGTCCTCTCTCACCACATCCATAAACCTTATCTTAGGCCTTCCTCTTTTCCTGTTACCTGGTAGCTTCATCCTTAGCATCTTTTTCCCAATATACTCAGCATCCCTTAACAGCACATGTCCAAACCAATGTAATTGTGCCTCTCTGGCTTTGTCTCCAAACCTTCCAACCTGGGCTGACCCTCTAATATACTTATTCCTAATCCTGTCCACCCTCGTCACACCCAGTGCAAATGTTAACATCTTTAATTCTGCCACATCCAGCTCAAACTCCTGCCTTTTTGTCAGTGCCACTGTCTCCAACCCATATAACATAGCTGGTCTCACTACCCTCTTGTAGACCTTCCCTTTCACTCTTATAGGTACTCGTCTGTCACAAATTACTCCTGGCACTCTTCTCCACCCACTCCATCCTGCCTGTACTCTCTTCTTCACCTCTCTTCCACACTCACCGTTACTCTGAACTATTGACCCCAAGTATTTAAACTCATCCACCTTCACCACCTCTACTCCTTGCATCCTCACCATTCCTCTATCCTCCCTCTCATTCACACACATATATTCTGTCTTAGTCCTGCTGACCTTCATTCCTCTTCTCTCTAGAGCATATCTCCATCTCTCCAGGGTCTCCTCCACCTGTTCCCTACTCTCACTACAGATCACAATGTCATCTGCAAACATCATAGTCCACGGGGACTCCTGTCTGATCTCGTCTGTCAACCTGTCCATCACCATTGCAAATAAAAAAGGGCTCATAGCTGATCCTTGATGTAACCCCACCTCCACCTTAAACGCATCCTTCACTCCCACTGCAGACCTCACTGCTGTCACACTACCCTCGTACATATCCTGTACCACTCTTACATACTTTTCTGACACTCCTGACTTCTAAATACAATACCAGAACTCCTCTCTAGGCACCCTGTCATATGCTTTCTCTAAGTCTACAAGAACACAATGCAACAAAAAGCTTTCTTGATTGGAAATATCTTGTGTTATGAACTATAACCAATTAATAATGGCTCACAAAATAATGCACAATCCTGACAACGTACCTTCCCTAAAAAATATTCTACAACTCTATTCTAACATACATAATCTTTGATCATCTAACAAAGACTTACTCCAAGTAACCAAAGTATCCAATACAGCAGGCAACTCTCTTTACTCTAACTTTGTTGCCAAAAATTGGAATACCCTTCCACATAGTATTAGATCAATAAGCAATCTTAATCATTTCAAAGTATCTCTCAAAACACACTTATTTGAATCTTGGCTTTGCACATGTAATACTCCAAGTTAATTATTAACTTAGCACAACTTATACAATTTGGCTGTACATACTAACTCTGTTAATGTATCTCTTCTAACAACACTACTTCTCTATAAGTAGTTACATTCCTAGCTGCAACTCTCACCACAGAAGTATTACTAAATATGCACTACTTTGCCTAAGTGATTCTCCCTACTTAATTTCCTAACTAATGTTATGTTCCTCCACATATATAAGTTCAACCTTATATATGTCTATATTCAAGTGTTTAAGGTCTTGTTCCATTTGATACTATGTATATATTTTTGTTTTAAAATTTTTATCCTGTAAATGTGTTAACACTCATTGTTTTGTCTATAATTTCTATTACTTCATGTGATGACTTTGTATGTAAGCTTAAGCTGGAGCTTTTCTCCCCGGGCCTCCGCTGAAAATGGGCACTGCCCCAGTCGGACCATCCCGGTAAACAAATGTAAAATAAATAAATATATAAAATTTTGTTTAGTCTCTTCCCACATATCCTTAGCTGCCATAACAGAAGCCATTTGAATTTATACTCCTAAATACTACACCTTATTGTATCCCCATAAACATGGATATTGCTTAACCAGTTCATGTGTAGATACATAATTTATAGCTACAGTCTCTGTTTTATCTTCATTTATTTTATATTCTAAAAGGACGTGAAATTATCTCGAAATGTTGTGCAGAACTGAAATATCATTTTCTGCATTTATCAGGTACAAAATAATATCATCTGCAAATAAAGCCAACTTTTCTTGATTGCCATTCCAAGTATGTCTTTGAATTTCTGTGCCCCTTATTTTCTTTGCCAATGTCTCTAAATATAGGGCAAATAACAAAGAGGATACCCCTATCTGGTTCCACTCTTCATACAGAACTTATCAGAGAGGAACCCTCTCACTTTAATTCTTGCCTCTGATCCTTCACATATCCTCCTAATTAACATTGTTATTGCATGAGGCAATCCTCCTAATTAACATTGTTATTGCATGAGGCAATCCTCCTAATTAACATTGTTATTGCATGAGGCAATACAAATGTTTCCATTTCCCTGCTTATAAAATCCCAGCTTACTCTGTCAAGAATTTCTCCTGTCAAATTCCTTCTGTGCATCATGACCCACCAGCAGTGGTATTTTTTTCATTCTGCTTCTCTCTGGATCATCATTGTACTATCAATGTTGTCAAATGTTTGCCTCTCCTCCATAAAACCATACTGATCTATATCTATCAATTCTGGCAAATCTTTGCCATTCTTTTAGGTAGTATAGACATAAACACTTTATAATCATTGTTTAAAATTGAAATGGGTCTATATGAAGCTGCGACTGAAGAGTCTTTACTGTCTTCAGGTATTACAGCCACCGCAGCTTTCTTCTAAGGTGTTGGTGCTTCCCTTCTTTTTGGAATACTGTTAAACAAAACCTTCTCGATCTTTATCACTTTCTTCCCTCCTAACTTCAAAACTTCCACAGGAATACCAACTGTTCCAAGAGATGTTCCTGAAGGTTGATTATAGTTCACAGTTTTATCTTATCTTCTCTTCTCCTATCATAACTGTTAAATGTTGAGCATCATCTGCTTATAAACTTGCCATAAATAAGACTTTCATAAAGGCGATCTTTAGTTACAACCATAATCTCAAAGGTAAGGCCCAGATTTGCACTGAACTCATAGTTAATGCTGCTACATATATAGAACCTGTGGATATAGCAAACCTACTGGCTGACAGGTTCAGCGAAAACTTCACTCCCCTGTCCCTACCACATATACTCCAAAGCATTCCTAGCACCTGTCCCCTGCCTAGTATCTATGAGGTGCAGGTCTTAAATGCCCTCTCCAAGGCCAAAAACACAGCCTCTATGTGACCAGCTAACATCCCAGGCTATATTCTACATGGGTTAAAACAGGAATTAGCATTACCACTGGGCACTCTTTTTAATCACAGCCTAAGCAATGGCTTCATCCCAGCGGAATGGAAAAAGGCTACCATCATCCCATTGCACAAAGAGGGTGCATCCACGGACCCTTGGAACTGTAGAGTCATTAGCCTGACCTGCCTTATCTGCAAGGCTGTGGAACAAATCATTATGGACCGTATTAACAAAGATATAGAAAATATCCAAATGTTTGACCTCACCCAGTTTGGCTTCGTCAAGGGGAGATCATGCCTGTTAAACTTGGTGGACTTCTTCGAGACAGTGACCAATGGCCTAGATGAGAGCAAATCTGTGCAGATGGCCTACCTAGACTTAGCAAAGACCTTTAACACAATCCCCCACTCAGACATTATTGATAAACTTGCCCAGCTGGGTATCAACCCATATTTTGTCAAGTGGGTTGCAACCTGACTCTCTGATAGAACTCATACAGCCAAAATAGGGGACTCCACCTCCTCCAGCAGACCTATAACCAGTGGTGTTCCACAAGGATCGGTTCTGGGACCCCAACTTCTCTGAAGAACAGACTAAAACTAAAGGACTGAGGCTGACAAAGTTTGCTGATGACTGAAAACTGGGAGTGTTCATTGAAACCCCTAGTGATGTCAACATCCTGAAGAAGGTCTTACACAGACTAATGACTGGTGCCAAAGTCATGATCTTAAACTTAATGCAAAAAATGCATTAACATTCCCTTCAGCAAGGGTGATGTTCCTGCAAACTACCACATTAATAGCAATACCCTAAGCACACAGTCAGTGGTGAGAGATCTGGGCATATGGGTTAACAGCAACCTTAACATTGATCACCATGTCTCTACAGTAGAAAGAAGGGCATTTTGTTATTTATTTTCGTCATCTCATAAGTAAGGCCTCTAGAAAAAAAGAGGTGATAAACCCCCTGTACTCTTCCCTCATCAGGCCAATAATAGAGTACTGTGCTCCCTTTGGTATGCTCCTTTGCAAACACCTGCAGCAATTGGAGAGAACACAAAGGTTCCTTACAAAGAAAATTCAAGGTCTTCAAGACCTGTCTTATGTGGACAGCCTGAAGCCATTGTCACTCACTTTCCTCTGTGTCACACAGACTGCTCAGAGGTGACCCATGCCTCGCATATAGAGCAATCTCTGATCCAGCTTTAATGGGAATGCTGCACATTCACAAGTCAAATGGCAAATGGGTCACTCGTTCAAAGGACCTTAACCTGGTATGTGACATCAACAGAACTTGCTGGAGAGACAGATTTGTCTCACAGAGGATGTCCCACCTTTGGAACAAGCTTCCTATTTGTGTTAAACAAAGCCCCTCATTGGCCCTATTTAAGTGCAATTTGGATGACTGGATGGGTAACCGGAACTTCACCCTGGGGGTTCCACCTGTGAACCTCTTGGACAGGGGCAATAGGTGCTGATTTTAGTGTCTGTTAGAACCAGACATGCTTGGGAACATGGGTTGAACTTGGCTAGGCTTGTAAGGGCATTGGGGCCATTAGCCTAGTAACCTCCTATGATCCTATGAAATATTTCTATTTGTGCTCTTTCTTGATTTCCACATTTCTCTGCTTTATACAAATTTTCATAAAATTTCCAAATTGTCTGTAAAACCTCTATGGGAGTCATTATCAAAAAAGTTCCTTAACAGCAATCTTTCCAAACCCATACATGTTGTCCAGATACTCCCATATTTTTGTTTACCACTCTACAGTTGAACGTCTTCTTGTTCTGTGAGATTTCCCTTATTCTGCAGTACTTTAACCTTTATCAGCCAATCTAAATAATTTGTATTACTTTTTAACCATATTTCTGTCTGTTTTATTTTTATCTTAGTTTTAAACTCCATTTTCATTGCATCCAACTCACTAACTATAACTTCTGAAAAAAATGTTATCTTCCTTAACAGCACTTAAATAACTTCACTACCCATTTTGTAAATTCCTCTCCTTTTAGCAGGTAGGTGGGAAAGTGCTAGTGTCTCATTTTTACTTCATTAGTCTGCATTTTTATCTACATTTTATTGATGCATGATCTGAAATAGTTAGTTGATGTGTGTTGAAGCTTTCGGTTAAATGCACATGTTCCTGTGAAATATAATTTCTTTCTAGTCTAGCCCAATTATTATATCATGGGGAATAATATGTAAATTCATTCTGAGCTCCTACTACTGAATTCATGTCTTCCATGCCAAATATTTTCATAAATTTCTTTAGAAATCTACCCTCTTTTTGTTATATTGTTCCCTTTGAAGTCACCCAGATAACTCCTGACTGTTGCAAATCAAGTTCCAGTCCCTTCCTATAAGTAATATGCCCTGCTGAAAACTAATTATTTCTCAAAAAATGTCCTTAAGCTTCATAATAGCAGTTTTTGGTGGAATATAAATACATGCTAGGGTAATCCTCTTCCCTTGCCAGTAGTCCCTTGCTACCACACATCTAACATTACTATATTTTTCCTCTTCAATCACTATTGGAGCTCCTCTAGCAATTAATATAATTACTTCCCTTTTCCTTTGTCCCTGATATTCTCCTGACTATCCATCCTGAAATCCTTTCTTTATCAAATTCACATGCCCATTTCTTTGCATATTGATCTACTGTAGAATTTCTGTTTGCATACTACATATCTTACTATAATTCAATTCTCTTTCTTTTTTTGTCTATACCTCTAAAGCCATTTATCTTCCAAGATAATATGTATTGTGCAGCCAGTATGATACATGACAGTTTTTTGAATGTGTATTTCCAACTCTTGTATTACTTACACATGCTATTGTTTGGCAGGCAGATCTTTTATACAGTTATTTCTTGTCATCTCCATTTGAACCTATTTCATATTTTCAAGACTTTTTGTTTTAATGAAAACCTTCATATAAAAAGCTAAATACACTTTTGGAGCACCTCATAACTTATTAACTTAGAACGAACACACTAAATAAATTTTATGAAGTTTAGCCTCCTAACAGGAACAATTGCCTGTAATTGACAGATGCACCCATAGGCATTACCTAACCTAATATTAAAGTTAATCATGCTAAAGTGCATGTTACAGCCTGTGCTCCCACTTACATTGATAGGTGTCTGTTCTTATCCCTATTACATTCAAGGATATGAAAAACAGCTTACATGCTTTCGGAAAACATTAACTTTTAGCGCTAAGAAAAAGTGCACCGGCTATCTTTAAATAAAAGTAAAGTATACACTGTTCTATTTAATACATTAAAGTGTTAAGGCTACCAGGGAAGCTATTATCTCTTATTCACTTATAACAATTTTGAACTTTATTTTTCACTGAACTGCTTTGACCTTTATGTTTAAATTTTGCATTTCCCTCAGCAAAGAATGCTCAGAGCACTGAGGATTAATTGCTTGCACCTGTAGACAGCTCACACCAATGGAAACATAGTCAACAATGAGGAAAAAACAGCTTAACAACTCTGCAGATGCATAAAGGAATCTTTGTGAATTTCACTTAGCACAGAATAGAATGTACAACTGCTTTCACCTGCAGACTTTTGACTCCTACTAAACATTTGCTTCTTCTTCTTTTTTCAGCTGCTCCCATCAGGGGTCGCCACAGCAGATCAACTGTTTCCATTTCTTCCTGTCCTCTGCATCTTGCTCTGACACACCAACCACCTGCATGTCCTCTCTCACCACATCCATAAATCTTATCTTAGGTCTTCCTCTTTTCCTGTTACCTGGCAGCTTCATTTTTAGCATCTTTTTTCCAATATAATCTGCATCCCTCCACAGCACATGTCCAAACCAACGTAATCTTGCCTCTCTGGCTTTGTCTCCAAACCTTCCAACCTGGGCTGACCCTCTAATATACTTATTCCTAATCCTGTCCATCCTCGTCACACCCAGTGCAAATCTTAACATCTTCAACTCTGCCACGTTAAGCTCTGACTCCTGCCTTTTTGACAATGCCACTGTCTCCAACCCATATAACATAGCTGGTCTCACTACCCTCTTGTAGACCTTCCCTTTCACTCTTACTGGTACTAGTCTGTCACAAATCACTCCTGAAACTCTTCTCCACCCTGCCTGTACTCTCTTCTTCACCTCTCTTCCACACTCACCATTACTCTGAACTGTTGATCCCAAGTACTTAAACTCATCCACCTTCGCTACCTCTACTCCCTGCATCCTCACCATTCCTCTATACTCCCTTTCATTCATACACATATATTTTGTCTTAGTCCTGCTGACCTTCATTCCTCTTCTCTCTAGAGCATATCTCCACCTCTCCAGGGTCTCCTCCACCTGTTCCCTACTCTCACTACAGATCACAATGTCATCTGCAAACATCATAGTCCATGGGGACTCCTGCCTGATCTCGTCTGTCAACCTGTCCATCATCATTACAAATAAGAAAGGGCTCAGAGCTGATCCTTGATGTAATCCCACCTCCACCTTAAATGCATCCGTCACTCCCACCGCAGACCACACAGCTGTCACACTACCCTTGTACATATCCTGTACCACTCTTACATACCTCTCTGACACTCCCGACTTCCTCATACAATACCACAACTCCTCTCTAGGCACCCTGTCATATGCTTTCTCTAAATCCACAAAGACACAATGCAACTCCTTCTGACATTCTCTGTACTTCTCTATCAACACTCTCAAAGCAAACATCGCATCTGTAGTGCTCTTTTCTCGCATGAAACCATACTGCTGATCACTAATCAATTTGCTAATGGAGAAAAACAAGCTACTATCATTGCATATGCAAGAAACTTAGAACTTCTCATGGCTTCATGATTTTATCTTATTTTTCACACCTACTTGATTACAAAAAAAATGTTTGTAGATTAAGCCAAGGGCATTAATCCCAATATTCACCTTGGCAAAAATAAGAACATTTCAGCTCTACATATAATATAATCAGTGCACTTATACACTCATTCCCCACCCCAGCAGCGCAAGATCACAGCATACTAACTTAACTTGCTTTTGTCCAGCCTTTCTTCTCTTATTACATTATAAATATTTCTTAGAACCAAAAAGGTACTTATTTACTTTAGTGTCTTTATATCACCTAGAACAATCACTGGAAAGATTCCACCACCACCATATTTAAAATACCCCTGACTGCATACTACAGAAAATGGATTTACTAAATACATGCAGTTTATATCATGAAATGTTTTATACCAATACTGTTAAGAACAAATTTGTTTTACATTTAGTTACTTTTTAATTTTAGTGTCCTTCTAAGTATTAATGACATAAAGTGAGCCACTCTTTATTGTAAGGCCATGTATCACAAATCTGGTTGATGCTTTTATAATCTCACATTTATTTACTAATTCCAGCATCACTGGTCTTCTTCTTGTTCATTTTCATCTCCCAACACCAGACTCTGGTTCAAGTCCAAGGTGCTCTTGATTCTTCTAGTTAACTTCTGTGATTTTTCCTGTTAATCAAGCATTTTCCTTTAGAACATTGGTAAAGGTTTCACTGACAAAATCTTTATTTAAGCTTTATTGTTAGAAGAATGAGAAGCATAGTCTCCTTCTGTTTGATGGCTAAGTTTTTGTTGGATAAACCTTTGTATTTTCTCATTAGCTTGTCTGCATCAAAAATGTCTTTAATCTTCTGGGGAAAATATTTTGAAGATAGCTGGATACAGCAGCTTGAATCTCACACCTGCCTCTCAACGTTATCTGATTACTAGATAAATCTGCTTCTCTGCTGCCTGGTGTACAATGAATAATCATTTTCCACAAATGTTCTGCTGTCTCCAGCTTTTAATACTTTTCTCTTTTTCCACAGTTTTGTCAGGATCAACTCTTTCTATTGGGAATATTGCAGCTTTACTAATAAAGGTCTTGGCTGCATTCTCATGGCCAGGTTTGGACATATACTCTATGTGTCCTTTTAATTAACAAATCCTGCTGTGGAATACCAGTCGAGTTGCTTATTTGTGGTGTCATACAATTAATAAAGTTTGTTTCTTCCAGTTTTCCTGATAGTGTGGAAAATCTCAGGTTTTCTCTGCATAATCTGGTTTCTAACGCTACCATTTTTTTGAAACAGCTCTTCTTGAGAAGTCTCATACTCAGACAGCTTTTTCTTCATTTCAGCATCTGATTTTTGCAGTTTTATCAGTTCATCTGAATCGCTAGTTAAGGCTTCTTCTATTTTATCCTCCATTTGTTATTTCAATTGATATGGTCCTTCAGTGTTTCATTTATTTTAATCACCTCTGTACATTTGATTTTTTTCCCCTCTAAATTACGGGAAGCCATATCTTGTACCAAAGCTGAAGCTTGAACTGCTTTTTTGCTGAACAGCTGCAGAATTCTTTCCAGTCTGTGTTGTCTCTTCATCTTTCACTTTTGATTTTCTTTCACATTCTCTAAATTTCTTCTTTGATGGCATCCAGACAGTGAACTTACTACCCAGTGATTACATTTTATTCAAGCTGGCATAATTACTAGCTCTTATGTTTCAATTTTTTCAGACTGGGAAAGCTGAAATTAAGCAGTTGATTGGTTTGCAGACATTTTGGAACTCCTGAGTACCATTGTTTTGTGGCTGCTATATAGCCTAGAGGTTTTAGGATTTGTCTTGTTGAAGTCGAACCCAGGGGAAGCAGGGACTAGAAGTATAATGACAAGAATAGAACTTTCTCCTGATATAGAACAGAATCAGAAAAGACTTCTTGAGATTGAGGATGAAGCCATGACTTTCTAGAAGTGAAATTGTGTAAGGTGTGCCTGGAGAAGGCATGGATGAGAAGATTTTCCAGGTAAGGAAATATTTATATTCCCTAGCTCCTGCAAACCCTGGGTACAGTAGAAAGACTGAAGGGTAAATCAAAGAACCAAAAAGTGTACCTGAAGAAAAAGAAAAGCTGAGGAATTCATTGCAGGTGGTGTGGATGGAGATGTACAGGTGTGCATCCTTCATGTCTAGGAATATAGAATGATGAAAATAAGTTGAGTTTACAATGATAGCAACTTGAAAGATGGCACTACCAGAAAGGCCTTGAGGTGAGATAAATCTAGAATGGGCTTCCAAGTCCTAACAAATCTGGAATAAAACGATTTTCCCAGGGCTAGAGGTGGAGAAGGTTCTATGGTTTCCTGTGAGAGAAGGTCCTAGATGTAGGGTGGAATAAAGTGGACCTGAATGGGCAGAGGAGGAGGAGGAGGAATTCCATTGGATGAGGAGACTTCCCTGCAAAACATTTTGTAACCATGCTGAATCATAGATTAGCCCCATCTATATGAAGTGATGAATTCCTAAGCTGGGAGTGACAAAGTGAGAGGAGTAGGCAAAAAATAGTCAGTCTCAGGCTGTTTTATCCAGAAGAGGGTTTTTTTTCTTCAGATTTAGAATCTCTGGTAGTTTTTTCCTGAAATCTCTTCTTGAGCGGTTTCCTGCCTTTGTGGTTGTTTTTGTCCCCTTTGGACAACAGAAGTTGGCTTGGAAAGATGATTCCTTTGATGTCTGGGACTAAAAGTACAGAAAATCTTTTTAAAATTCTGCATTATTTTACTATTTGAAATGATGGTCTTAAATTAAAAGTAAATAATATAGCATAGTTTATTTTGGTAAACAAAACAGTTTCACTTACTGTATAGGAGATGCACCCCTTCAATCAGAATTTGTTGTAAGGGATCTGGGTACTCTTGTTGATAATTCTGTATAATTTGACCATCATGTCTCCATAGCAATTCAGAAAGCTTTTTTTCTAACCCTTCTAATTATCAAAAGGCATCTCCACTAGATCCAAAGAAGTCTTAATTCTCCTTTACTCATATCTTGTCAGACCCATTATTGAATATAACGCACCTTTTGGTATGTATTTATCTAAACATTTCACACAACTTGAGAGACCTCAGGGATTCTTAACTAAAAAGATCAGTGGCCTCAAACATTTTAGTTATCAGGAGACACTAGCAGCCCTTTATCTGTAGTCAGTCTCTTACAGAGTCCTGAGTGGAGATCTATGTCTGACCTTTCGTGCCATAAAATATCCAACCCTATTTGATCTTCTACTCCTTTACAGAACTAATGGTGCATCAAATACTTGGTTAAAGGAATTAAACCTTCATCAGCAGATAAATAAGATATGGTGGCTTGATATATTCATATCCCAGTGTATCTCTCATCTCTTGAATCAGCTTCCACTATATGTCAAGCAGAGTAGCACCCTTGCCAATTCTCTCCTGGTCTATCTTGCCTTGCCCTCCTTGAGGGTAGAGGAAAATTGTGAATAGGAATTTCTGGCTGGTCCTGAAATGGTCTGCATACTGATTGCCTAGTGTGAACTTATGAACCCTTCTCCTGCAGAGTTTTGGAAAGCTCAGCTAAAGTAGGGCCAAACAAAAGGTATCTATGAAGGTGGGAATCCAGAAGCTTGGCCTTAATATCCTCTGGTAGGGACTGGAGGTGAAGCCAAGCAAATCTGTTGATGAGAGACCCAGTGTCTGCTGCCCTGGAGGAAGCCTCTGCAGCATCATAGCTGCATTTTATAGAAAGCCTGGCTACTTGTGTAGCTTGATTGAGCATAGGGACAACCTGTGCAGTATGTTCAGAATTCTGAAATTAACTATAGTTCCCCTAGAATGAAAAAATAATTTGTCATCTGAATTAGAAAATGTAGTGCCATAAAGGCCAAGGTGGCAGAGGTTTAAACCTTTTTGCCATACCTGTCTATGGCGCCACTATATTTATCTTAACCTAATGGCAACACATTAACTGCAGGTAAAAGCTTGATGGGCTTATCAGTGCAGACAGTAAAAATAGAAGGATCCTGTACAAGGTTTTTATAGAGAATCTTCATGTCCTCAGGGACCTTATAAAACCAGTCAGGCTTTTTTAGGAGCTGGAGGTTGAGAATCAGGATAAGAAGAAGTAGATGCAAAGGCATCCAGGAAAGCCTCTAAGATGGGGGGAACTGGTGTAGGTTTTTGAGTTACTATCTGAAGTAAATCATAGTAACTTTTTTACACATCAGGGATTTGTCTGGATTCCCATTCAGAATGTTGCATCATTATAGTAATAGTCTCCCGAAAGGAAATGTCTTCTGTAGGAAAGTCAGGGAAAAGGTGTCTTCATCATCATTTATTTAGTTGAATTTACATTTGCTAACTAGGTAGTGAGCTGGGCCAGGTACCTTTTACAACAACTTGAGCCACAGAGACAAGACAGTACAAAGGCTTCCTTACAGTTCTCAAGTTTGGGGCTCAGTCTTGACTTCTCAGAGCTGCTCATGTGAAGTTTTCACATGGATTTTATCTGGATATTCTGTTTTCCTCCAGCTTCCTCACAACATGTTGGCTAATGTAAACTGCCCACATGTATAGTATTATATGTATATGCCCCAGGTTACATCTGGAAAAGGTCAAAGATGCTCTAGGATATATGGACTGCCTATCCCAGTGGACATAAAAGTTTGTGTAACATTAACCATCCTTGCATCTGGAAACTTTCAACATTAGACAGCGAACACATTAAGAGTTTCACAGGAGTCAGCCTCATTAATCCTATATCATTTCCGTGATGTGGCGCTGCAGTCTGGTTCTTATGAGCAGCACAGGAGAGAACCATTATCACTAAGGCATTCCATAACATAGCCCATTTCTCTGAGGTCCTGGGAACCACTGATTGCACCTACATTGCTATCAAAGCTCCACCTGTATCAACTGGAAAGGCTTCCACAGCATCAGCTGCCAGATGATGTGCAGGACAGGGTATTTTATATAGTGTGTCTGTGCACCAAGGTTGGCATAATGGTTAAGGTGTTTACCTTACAAACACACGGTGCAAAGTTTGATTCTCACCTGAGGTAATTAGCTAGGTTTTACATGGCCCACAAGGGCAGCTAGCCTAGTAGCAACCTATGATCCTATGATTTAGCCAGTAGTCATGATTCCCACATCTGGCACACACACAACCTATATCACTGTTCTATGTAGGTTGCCTTTCTACAAGGTCATTAGTTGGTAGGTGCATATACTGCTACATAAACAGTACACAGAAGTCAGACCCAGATTGCTAACTAGGCAGCCCCAGCCTGCTAGCCCTTGCCAGTTCCTGTGCAATATTACCCACATACCCCATTGGTGTGTGACAGTGTCCATTGCTTCCATGCATCATTGTGTGGTCACTGAGGTTCTGTGGTTCCTTACCATTTATCTTGTTTGCTGTCAATTTGCCTTCATGTCAATACACTGTGATATACACTAAACACAGATTCTCTAAGTTTTTTGCTGTAACCCAGTCTCCTGTAAAATGGCAGCCACATTTTTTTCTTGTAATAAACTATGAGTTGTTACGTGATCATTATGGTAATGATGAGATTTAGCAAGATTGCGTTTGAATTACACCAATAATGTGATGAATTATAACTCCTACAGTATGCTCTGGAATCTATTTCTGCTCATTCATGGTTTGGGTGGTCACATAGGTTGTGTGAACTGTGATGTCAGGTTGGGATAATGTCAGTTTGGATCATGCTTCTATCCACATGCATCACACTACCCAGCTGCCCATCATGCCCATTCAAGGGCCTGGAGGTAACTCAGAGGACCTGTGCAGTCTGGTCAGGCTAATGTCAGTTTTCATTGCACCAATGACCACAGGTATGGTGCTATTGCTGATGGACAGCATGCTACCATGGGGAAAGTTAACATGCAGCATTTGGTGTCTGTGATATATGGCTATGTGGCCTGGTTGCCATTTTTTCTAGAGTTGACCTAAAGAGTTAGCATAGCCTTAGCAGCCACAGATTCTAGTAGAGCTTCTGCCTGGAGTAATAGGGAATGTAAAATCTGTTGACACCTACTACATATGCATTCTTAGAAGTGCCTGCTGGAGGACTATGAGGGCCCATTTTATAAAGTGGGTGCTTGACAGAGCAGTGGGCAATGCCAGTGGTATCATCCAGTCTGGTGATCAGTTCCGACTTTGAAGAAGTGACCTGAAGAAGTGCCACACATACCTTCTTTGCCAGTGGAGAGAAGAGGTTGGAGGGAGAGACACTTTTTTTTTAATATAAGCATTCTGTTCTTGCACTGTCACAGTACTGGAGGTTTAGCATTAAATGCTTTTTGCTGTCTGGGATGCACAGTGCTCATTACTGTTTGTTTTATGTTTTACAGCACCACAGGTGATTCAAGATAATAAAATTGCCTTGCGAAAGAGACATTCCAGGATATCAAGGTGATGAGGCTTGTGCAATATTTGTTGGCAGCAATGCAATATAAATTGCATAACAAATAACTGATCATTGCATATGTATATTTTTCCATTCCATTTTTTTATTTTGATTTGTTGTTTTGTTTTTCTCCATTTAATATAAAATTTAATAACTGTACTACTGCAGTTGTATTTTGTCTTTTTTCTTGTTTTCCATTTTGCTTTGTTGTTTTTCTTCATCTAATGTAATATTTTAACGAGCTGCACAACATATAACTGAACAGTTGTATTTGTACATTTTTTTTATTTCCATTTCTTTTTTAATAGATTGCATTGTTGTTTTGTTTTTCTCCATTTGTTTTATTTTTCTACAGGATCAACCATGATGAAAGCAAAGAGAAGGGAGTGACCACCTTGCTCTACTCTGACTAGTGTGCCAACTACTGAGTCCCCAGCAGTCCTCAGGACTGCATCTCTACAGAGGGGCAAAGGTCATCTCCTGTGAAAGGTTAGCCTGAAAGGCTCTCTTCTTTGGTTGGAGGTATAGGGTTCTCATCTGTCTCAAAGCCTTATCCCTCTACTCAGTATCATACAAGTTACTACAAGGTGGCCTCTGCCTTGTCTGTACAGCCTAGGCAGACCCTATCCTGTCAGACCTATTACAAATTTGAAAGTCCAATGGTTGCATGAGCATCCACTCAAGGGATCTCAGTCTTTTTTGCAACATAAATAGAACATGCTGGAGGGATAGGCATGTGTTGCATAGAATATCTGTTGCATGGAACCATCTTCCACACCATATAAAGTGAAGTACATCTCTTACTCTATTCAAATATATTTTGGATGAATGGATGAGAAACCACAAATTCATTCCCAGTTTATTCTCTATAACCCTCATGGATAGGGGGAAGAGGTGAATGTTCCAACATATCCTTGTTTTGCCACAAATTCTCTGGGTTATTTGTATGCAAAATATAACAGCTAAAAACTACCATGAAAGTGTAAGTCTAGGCTTCTTAAGATCCTCAAGATTAATAGTATAATACGTACCCATGAACCTATGAGACTGGTAGAGAGGGGTCTTTCTGGATGCACTGGTGTGAGGTGCAGTGGCTGATGAGTACCAAGGTGGACTGGTGGGTTGTTGCCCACAAAGGCTCCTTGGAGTACCTTTTCATGCAGCTTCCAGAGTCATGAAGGCAGCCAGTCCCAATCATCAGGCTACCAGAGGCATAGCCCATCCGTGATGTTAGCCACTGAGGTGACTGATTTCTTGATGGGTTCTCTCCTGGACCAATTTCACAGGTCTTCCTCACCCCTCCTTAGCCCCCAGTATTGTGTTCTGCATTCTTTTATGATAATTCCAATCCCGTTTGTAGTCCAGTCCTCCCCAACACCAGTTATCCGCCATCTGTCAGTCTGTGTCTCTATTTAGCTGTCCTCATATATGTCTATACCACTTCTGTTGGTCTTTGTGTGTTTTCTATATTTATTTGTCTGCCTCTGCTTCCTTCCCTATACCTTCCTTCTTACCCACACCTTTTCCATTCTACCTTTGCCCTATATATTTCTTGGGAAAAACAAACAATTGGCACCTGCTTCAAAAGAATACCCTTCTTCCCCCACACCACTCTTCCCATTGTCTTTCTGTACATTCTTCTGCTTCTGTATCCTCATTTCTGACAGTCCTATCTCCCAGTTTCCTTCCCATTTATATAATAAACTCTGTTGGCACTTTTATTGTTGCGCGCTTGTATAATATGCCAACTCTGCCTATGCAGCAGCCTGGGGGTGTTTCTATGGATGTGTGAACATGCATAGCATTGGGCATGTCACCTGCATGATGCTGTCCCTGGAGTGACATGATTACTCATAGTATGGCTGGTTCAACACAGAGGTTAGTACCATTACTGTGGTAGTGATGATTTATTATGCAGTACTGTCATGGGCACTCGTGTAATTAAATCCCCATTGAGCCATGTTGTGATAACTTCATTGTGTTACTGCTGTGCAGACTCATGCTTTTTTCTGAATATTCCCTGCAAGTTCATATGGTAATTGGGTCATGTTCCTATAACTCTTTTTTGGAATAATTTCTGTATTTAAATGTTAACAGAGGCAAAGATGCCAACAAACCAGCTTGAAGCAATATTAGGTTTCTGACAATAGTGGCAAAAGTGACTTTTACAGAATATGAATAAAGCATTATACTCTTTTCATAAATACAGTTACAAATTTGTTCCTATCACATCAAATCAGTACAGGATCTATAATCAGCAGTGGTAAAAGTTTACAGGCAAATAGCTACCAGTTTTATCAGTGGTTACATTATAGTTTCAAATAAATTATACTTAGCCTGTTTGACTAATGGGTACCTATTACATCAAAATCTTTGAGCTGCAAAACTTTCAGTACAGCACACTGGATTCATAATTATATTCTGTTTTAGTTTAGTCTACCAGCTCAAATCTTTATTTCCTCTCTTTTCACTTATTTGTTTTTTACAGAACATGCAGGTAGACTGGACCGCAAGATCTCCTTTTGAGCTACAATCTAATTGTATAGCCATCAAAAGTACACAGGAAGCAATAATGCTGAAAAAATATCACAGAAGATTTAGAGTATAAATGGAAAAGGTCTCTATTGATAAATTAATTCTAACTGCAGAAGTGACAAAACATCAATTCAACTACCATCATTGGCTTACTTTATTGATAAACTAGTCCGAACTTCAAAAATCAGATTTCAGAAAAAGTTAAGTCCTAGCAGTAGAATTCTACAAAGAGATGACAAGGGTTGCTACCATCAAAATGTCGAAGGGAAAACATTTTTTAATCGAAAGACAGAACTACGATGTCAAAAACAAAAACAAAATCTAGCCTAAATGTCGAATGTCAGAAACATGGTGATCAACATTTGACATATCAGACTTCCGGTTTCGAAAGTCCATATGTCCGTTTATGTTTTAGCAGGGTGGGTAAGCCTCTCTGCACCCCCCACACCCCCTGCAAATTATATATACCAACTCTGAGATCACACTACTGTACTGCAAATTCCATTCACAATGCTGAACTCATAATAACAAATCGAGCTTTACTTTTGTTATTATGATTTTGTATTATTCCAGATCAGCATTGTGAATCTTTGAAAACGTACTTCTGGCCACATGCTGTTTGAAAATGAGCCTTTGAAATTTTGATGGCAAACCATGAAGAACATCTTGAGTAAGACATAGTATGAAAAAAAAAGCATTACAGTTGAACTCGACAGCAGTTTCTTTTTAGGTTAGCTATGTGCCGTTACTGTATATTAGTAAAGTTGTTCATTTCTCTGCTGTCTCATGTGTACCTCTACTGCTGATATTATGCCAATTATTAGACAAACTCAGACTTGGAATGTGGGGATATAATGTTCACAAATTAATGGATTCATAAATTCTTAGTAAACATGTGTCCAGAAAGACATTGAAAAGCTCAGTTACATCATTTTTTTTTTTTTATCATTTGTTGACCGGGAATGTCCGACTAGGCTCCACAGAGCCTGTTTTCAGTGGAGGCCCAGGGAGAAATGCTCCAGATGCATGTCTTTGGAATGTGGGAGGAAACCGGAGTACCCAGAGGAAACCCACGCGAACACAGGGAGAACATGCAAACTCCACACAGAAGACACCCCAGCCGAGAATCGAACTGGAGAACCTCTTGCTGTGAGGCGACAACGTTAACCGCTGCACCACTGTGCACCACTATTTAGTATTGGTGGAAGACTAACAATGCCCCACACATTGAGCAGTTTTTCCCCAGATATCTCAGATGAAAATTTTCAGTTATCTGATTTTAAAAATTGGAGGGACGTATTCTGCTTGATACGTAATGGCAAGGGCATGTTGGATTAGGTACCTGTCATGCCATGTGGTTTTGCTAATGTGGAAATATAGGTTTAGATCTCTAGAAAGGGTGGTTGCTTTACCATTGCTTTTGTTTGGGTAAAGGAGCTCTGATGGTTAGATTACTCATAGCATGGAAGGGTAAGCAGATATCATTACTCAGGAGCCTGTATGACACTGAGTTGATATCTGTCAATATGTTTTGTTCATTTCTCATGTGATCCCATTCACATTGGCTGTACCTATAAATGGTTCATTGAGATCAGTGCACTATGCCGGTAAACAAATATAAATAAATAAATAAATAAATAAATAAATAAATAATAGAGGACTAGGGCTTTTAGTCTATCAGAACAGCTAAGGGTACTGAGACCTGATATCTAGGGATAAAAGGCCACTGATATTATTGCTTATTATTTCAAGTGTTATACATTCTATAGCCTTGCAAATAATAGTAGATGGACTAATAGAAACTAATTCCTAGGATCAGTAGAGGGTCTACCTTTATGCAGGGGCACAACAACAGGTGCTCTCCATACCTCGGGCATATAACCAGTGGAGAGACTCAGGCTGAAGAGTTGATGAAGAGGTTTTAGTAACTGGAACTTACTGCTTCTCAGAAGATGTCCAGAGATATTGTCAGGTCCAACGTAAGTGATATTTTTAATGGTAGAAAGCTGCAAAAGGACTTGGTTTAGAGAGATTTTTGTAGGGGAGGGGAGGTACAAGGGGAATGGAGGGGGTGAAAGGGGCAGTAGGTGAGGAGAAGTTGGAAGAAAGTTTGTCCACAAGAATCTTAGCAATGTCCTTGAGGTCATAGGAGGAAGTACCAATACAAATAAGTTCAGTACTGAGTTGCTGGTTACTTCTAAGCATTCTAATGTAGCTGAAGAAGGACTTATGGTTGTCTTTTGACTTAGTTGTGACCCTAAGTTCATAACTTGCCTTGCATTTCCTAATAGTTTGGTTGAGGGACTTGCTTATTAGTTTTAAACCCTTTTTGTAATGATGAAGTGGACATCTTCTATAGATGTTTCTTTTTCTTATAGAGTTTGTTGATGTGGGAGTTTTGCCATATGGCTTTAATTTTAAACTTTTCTGCTGTGGTAAGTTCTAAATAAATAGCAAAAATATATCACTGCAGTCTATTCAAAGGACTTTAGTATTTCCATTCAAATAAATAACTTCGCTATTTAACCCATGAAGACTATTTATTTAAAAAAACAATGATTAAGCACTTTCATCCTTTCCAACACTAGGACTTCATCAGAAGACTGTGTCTTCTTTGAAGACATTACTGGAGAGCTTAAAAATGTCACTACATACCCCCCGATGTAATGCTAAAATTTCTCACTCCCACATGGTAAACTTCAAGGTTATAATCATATCTGGGGTGGTGCAGGGAGTGGGTGGTGAGGAGTGCAGGGACCTAGGTGCTGTAGTGACATCTCTAATCTTAGTACCAGAGAGGCATCTGCCGCTCTATGATTTATTAGCATTGTGAGTACTATGTCTGTGTGTCTTACAATGTAGTAAACAGTGAATTAGACAGTTCTGGGATATGATGAAGGCTTACGGCAGCTTAAGGGTACAGGACTGCAGTACAGGTTGGTCTCAGTAGCAGTAGTTGCAGGTGTGAATGTGGTGTTAATATTTCAACTAATTGGCTAAGACAAAGTAGTAGATGTTAAAAAAGTCGAGGAGGCTCAGTCAGTTGTTTTTTACGATCTTACCATGCATATAAAGGAGTGATACTGTACTGCTGTGGTAATGTAACATTATTGTAGAGCTGTTTACTGACCATGAATGAGGTAGGGAGAGTAGCTTCTAATTTAGATAAATAAGTGCATCCCTCACAAATAAAATCAGTACGAGTTAGAAAAAGTGTGTTCTCAGTAAACCAGAGAAGCTGCTACATTGCCTCAGAAAAAAATGTGCTAATGATCAGGCTGAGGATGAGGTCAAAGCTAACTGGACTCCAAGATAAGATAATAGGAATTTTGTATGTTCTTTAATAGCACAGAGTCTTGGTTGGCATAATAGTTAAGGTCTTCAGCTCCCATACACAAGGTACAAGGTTTGATCTTGACGTCTGACCATTGCCTGCATGGAGTTTGCATGTTCTTCCTGGGTCTCTGACTGCGAGGTTCCTCCCACCTCCTGAAAACATGCTGAGTGTTTCCACTGCAAACTCACCCAAGAATGTAGTTGTGGGCAGTAACACAGACTCTAGATGTTGCCTATAGGGGGCTGAGTTGTATAGACCAACTGCTTTGGCCATCATCTGTGGTGCACAGCATACTCAAGACAGGATACCACTGATCACAGACTGTACCCTATGTTAGGGTTAGCCATTCGACGGTGTAAAAATTGTCTCTAGGTGATTCAATCATATTAACTAATGCTGCCAAACTGGACATGGGTATTTGCTGGTGATAAAAGGGTTGAGGAGCCAGCCTACACTGACCTATGCCAGGGACCCATGCTAATAATGGGAGAGGTGTATTTGCCCCAGATGGCCTGTATGTGCCAGTCATAAAGTCCAGCAACCTTGGGTCAATAAGCTACATGCTGGCCAGTGTCTCATTGCCCAGCTTGGATTAAGCAAAAGCTGGATGTAAGACCAATCATCCTGTTAAACATAAACTAAGAATTGTTACATTCGATGTAGGTTCACTGACAGGGAGTAGCTTGATGGTAAGGAGACAAGATGGAAGGGTAATGCAGAAGAACCACTTGGCTTGGGATTCAGAGTCTACTACACAGGAGAAGGACAAACTAGAAATGTTGTGGGGGCTGTTGTGAGGGAGAGGCTTCAGACGACAGTGAGGAATGTCATCAGAATTAGTGACAGACTCAGATAGTGTAAGGCTAGGACACTATTCATAATGCCAGCCTATGCCGTACAGCAAGGCTGTCATAGTGAAGAAAAGAGGGAATTCAGGCAGCAAGTAAAGGACCTACTAGATAAAACAGGACAACAGGAATTTGAGTTGGTAACTGGGTGCCTGAATGTACAGAACAGGGTTTCAGGAATACCTTGATATACGTAGTTGAGGCAACAGGAATAAGGAAGGAGAGGCTATCTTAGAGTTCTGTCTGACAAATGGCTTGATGGTGGCCAACACATGGTTCAGCAACAGAGACAGTCATGAGATCACATACAAGAGTGGCCAACATGCACCTTAGATAGACTTCCTCCTAATAAGGAAAGAGCATTGAGGTAGAATCAGTAATTGCAATGTCATTCCCAGTGAAACAGACAGCTCAAAGCATAAACTACTGGTTGGCACAATCAGCTGTAAGCAGTGGTCAGAGAAAGCTCTAAGGTCAACAGAGAGTCGGCTGAACACCTGGAAGTTGGCTGGAGAGAAAGCACAAGAGTTCAAAGAAATATTTAGGGCTCTAGCACCTCAGGCAAAAGGAGGAAATAGATGGAGATGAAATGGTATCTCCTCAGAACAGCATGTGTGAGAACTATAGAACAGATATGTGGCAGAGTCAGATATGGAAGTAAGTATATAAAGAAAGCAGGTGGTGGGATGCAGAAGTCCAGGAAGTCATGAAAAGAAAGAAAGACTGCAGGAAAGAGTGGGAGATAGAAAAGATGGTCCAGGCCAAGAAGGGAAACAAAGAACCTAAGAAAGGAGTTTTAATAGCAAAGGTCAAGGCATCAGAGGCACCCTATCAGCTTCAGGAAAGTGACTCAGTAGATGACACAAAGAAACTCTCTCAGGTTGCAAAGCAAAGACAGAAACATAAAGAAGATATTCAGGCTTCATAAGGGATGCCAGCAATAACCTGCTCATCAGTCCACAGGACATCAAAAGCAGATGGAAGGAGTACTTTCATCAGCTTCTGAATGAAGAAAACTCCACAGAATCTGTACTCTGTCAGACA
The DNA here is from genome assembly GCF_019279795.1 of Protopterus annectens. NCBI lineage: Eukaryota > Metazoa > Chordata > Ceratodontiformes > Protopteridae > Protopterus > Protopterus annectens. The sequence continues at coordinate 1,033,666,821 of NC_056732.1, read as the reverse complement.
CAGCCTACCATGAAAGAAGAGGCGAAGCCCATCCTAAAAGAAGGACACAGCCTACCATGAAAGATTTGGAGCCCATCCTAAAAGAAGACACAGCCTACCATGAAAGAAGAGGCAGAGCCCATCCTAAAAGAAGTAAGAATAACACTAACAAAAATGAAGTCAGGGAGAGCAGCCAGCTCAAATGAAGTCACAGCAAATAAGAACAAGATGTTATGCAAGATGGGGAGAAATAGCTTTTGAGGGTATGCATAGCAGTATGGAGAGAAAGGCATATCCTAGATGACTGGAGAATAAGCACATTAGTGCCAGTGTACAAGAACAAAGGAGACATCCACAATCGTGGGCAGTACAGAGGCATCAAACTCCTATCACCCTGCATGAAAGATCTGGAGAGGGTGGTTGATAAATGAATGCAGAGAGCAGTAGAAAGTAAGATGGGAGATGAGCAGTACAAATTCAGATCAAAATACAGCACAGCCAATCTAATGTCTGCAGTGAGACAGATAGTAGAGAAGAAGCTGGAAATGAGGAAAGAGTCCAAATGGGCATTCCTAGAGTTGGGAGAAAGCATATGACAAGGTCCCAAGAAAGCTGATTTGGGCAGTCCTGAGGTAGTGTGAAATCCCAGAAACATTTGGTTGAAGTAGTGCAAGTTATATACAAGAACCCAATGACTCAAGCATGAAAAGTGTTGTTTCACAGAGGGGTTCCCATTGGGAGTGAGTGTGCATCAGATTTCAGCTCTAAGCTCACTACTGGTCATACCAGTGATGGACTACATTAGCAAACATGTCAGAGAGGACATCTGTATGCCAATGAGGTGACATTACAGGCAGGTTCTGAGCAAGAACTTCAGCAAAGTATAAGGGACTGGAATGCAAAACCGGAGAAATATAGGATCAAACTGAGTACAGATAAGACATTTGAAATGGCAGCAAATATAGGAACTCAGAAGAAGCCAAGAATTGAGATAAAATGGAAAATGGTGGAAAAGGATAACAGCTTCAAGCATCTGAGAAGGGTGGCAAAGGAGCAGAGAAGCCTGAATAATGAGGTCAATGCTAGAATTAGTGGGCCTGAAACCAATTGGCAAAGGGTGTCAGGGGTAGTGTATGAAAGAAGAATGCCAAAGAAGCTGAAAAGTAAAGTGTATAAAATGGTGGTGCAACCAGTACTACCGTGTGGTACAGAAACCAGACCAGTTAAGGCAGAGCAGTTGGAGAAGCTAGAGGTGATGGAAATGAAGTGCCTGGGAAGGGTAGGATGCACACTGTGTGGTGAAATAAGAACATCACACAGAAGCTAAAGTAGCTGCAATTACAGAGAAGGTCAAAGAGAAAAGATTATGGAGGTTCAGGCACATGAACAAAAAATAAGGCAATCTGGTGAAGACGATTTAGGACAAACAGGAAGAAGGCAAGAGGAAATGAGGCATCCAACAAAGAGATGAATGGATTGTGTGAGAGAAGACCTGCCGCAGTCAGGTATGACTTTTGAAGAAGGTAGAATCAGAATCACATTTTTTGGCCAAGTATGCACGCATACAAGGAATTTGACTCTGGTTTCAGTGACTCTCCAAGTATGAATTACATAAACAAGTACTGCAAAAGCGAAAAACAAACAAATATAAAAACAAAAATGCAGAAAGGTAGCAGTCTGGCGATACAAATCCATGAAATGTAGAGAGATTTAAACGCAGAATTAGTTTAATAAAATAGCGTTTTCGCTGCTAGAAAAATCCGCAGCTTCTTCAGAAAAATCTTGAAACCAAACAGTAAAACTTTTTAAAAGGATTTAGAGGAAGTGTTAAAATTACATCACTTCCTGTTGAGAACCTCATGACAACACGCTCATACAAAAAATTACTAAAAGCTCTCCAAAGAATTAAACGGGTGCAAAATTAATTAAATAAAATACCTTCTCCGCTGCTTAAAAGAATCTGCAGCTTCTTCACAAAAAACTTCATTAAATCAAAAAACCAAGGCTTTTTTGGAAGTTTAAAGGAAGTGTGGAAAAATACATCACTTCCTATTGAGATCCTAATGGCAACACGCTTATATAAAAACATTACTGAGTTAGCTCCTAGGGTAAACATGTAAAAGAAGTGGCTAAGTGTTGTCAAACATAAGCCCATATTAAATAACAAGTTTAAAGCAGAAGAGAAAAAGGGAATATAAAAAAATAAGAAATAAAAAAAAAAAAAAAAAAAAAAATAAAACAAGAAACGGAAAAGTGAAGGAAAAATAGGAATGCAGGTGGAAAAGAGTGTGGTGGGGAGAAGGGGAGGAAGGAAGGGAGGGAGGGGAAAAGGGAAAAGGGGATGGGGAGTGGAAAGGGGAGGGAGGGAGGGGGGGGAGGAAAGGGAGGGGGGGTTGAGGAGAAAGGGAAAAGAAAGGGGGGGGAAGCAGGGAGCAAAGGACAAGCAGAGAAGTCAATAAATTTATCTAGTGTAACTCCTCAGTTTGAGAACTGCTGAAATATTGCAGTTCTCATTCAACCCTGGGTTATTAAATGCATTAAGTGTTATTTGCCATTGCAGTTCTTTTAATTCTAATAAGCATGGGGTAGGGCCTCCTCTAATATTGTTGGGTAAATGGTCAATGCCCATGAAGAAAAATTTATGGCCAGGATTGCTTTCTGTATGTTTGGCCAGTGCATTGTCCAGTTTATGATTCTTCATAGCGTAAATATGCTGGTAGATACGCTGCTTCAATTTCCTGTCAGTTTTGCCAATGTAGAATGCAGGACAGCATTCACATTGAGCTAGATAAACGACAGACCGGGTGTCACAGTTAATTCTGTGTTTAATAAAATATTTCCTCCTGTTGACTTGAAACGAGCTTCCAGCTTTGATCACATTACAGTAATTGCAAGCCACACAAGTATTTTTTTTATTTAATATGGGCTTATGTTTGACAACACTTAGCCACTTCTTTTACATTTTTACCCTAGGAGCTAACTCAGTAATGTTTTTATATAAGCGTGTTGCCATTAGGATCTCAATAGGAAGTGATGTATTTTTCCACACTTCCTTTAAACTTCCATAAAAGCCTTGATTTTTTGATTTAATGAAGTTTTTTGTGAAGAAGCTGCAGATTCTTTTAAGCAGCGGAGAAGGTATTTTATTTAATTAATTTTGCGCCCGTTTAATTCTTTGGAGAGCTTTTAGTAATTTTTTGTATGAGCGTGTTGTCATGAGGTTCTCAACAGGAAGTGATGTAATTTTAACACTTCCTCTAAATCCTTTTAAAAAGTTTTACTGTTTGGTTTCAAGATTTTTCTGAAGAAGCTGCGGATTTTTCTAGCAGCGAAAACGCTATTTTATTAAACTAATTCTGCGTTTAAATCTCTCTACATTTCGTGGATTTGTATCGCCAGACTGATACCTTTCTGCATTTTTGTTTTTATAATTACATAAACAACATACATACACCTATTAAGAACAAGACAAACAACATACATGCAACTATTAAGTACAAGACAAAAAAGTAAATATACATATACATATACATACAAGGTGCAAAGTGCATTAAACTCTGAAAGAAACAAGTATTAACAATATGTAAACAATACTGCAGAATCCTCAGAGGCTTGGGGAAAAAAAATAACCCACCCTAATAAACTGAGTTAACCATTTATGAACTTGATGGCCTGTGGAAAAAACTGTTCTTATATCTGTTTGTTTTGGTATGTATTAATCTATAACAACTGGCTGATGGTAATAGTTGAAAAAGGTGATGGTCTGGACGTGAAGGAGTCAGTGATGATGATGATAGGAGGGTTGCAATGAATTAAGAGGGATGATGACAATTGACACAACACCTTGACCATATGTAGGAAATGTGAAAAAACGGGAGTTTATGGTGATGACGATACTGAATAACCCAGACAACAGCTAATGGAATGCACATGCAGTATAAACCTAAAAGCATTGCAAAGCAGTGAGGACTGAAGGCATGCACTGCATAAACAGCTTTGTCATGATAGTAAGGGGGACCGATTTTGAGTGACAGTTTGTTTGAGGAAATTAGCTATACCTGTAGTTATCTTTGGGTAGTCAGTATTCTAGGAGTATAGAACACAATGGAAGGGTAACTTAATATAATTAGTTTCAGAGAAGTGTGTTCATAAAATGATAATCTGTGTTTACCAGCAGGAGACAATGACAGAGGAGAGGAAAGAACTTTGGGGACAACTAAAGAGCCACTAGGATTAAGAATAGAACCTGGTGGGAGGGTGGGAAATTTTTCCCAGGTAGTAGCCTATTCTATGGTATAGGCAGTTCAACTGAACTTTCTTGGGAAAACTTTGAAATGTTATTGTTTACTCTTATAAAAAAAATAATAATCTCTAGTTCATCCCACAATTTATAGGAAATTAATTTGTTCTAATTCCCATGACTCACCAAGGGACATAGCTCTGTTTTCTCTCCTAATCAGAGCTTTTAATATGAAAGGGAAACACATTGAAGTAAAAATGCAATCAAAGAAGGAAACAATTTGAGGAATATAAAATAAGGAACGGAGTTTCACCCATAGCAGTCTGTTCCATGGCAGTGACAATTCATAAGAGCTGTCTAAGGAAAACCTTTCGATGCTTTCTTTTTCACTTAAATAAAATGTATGGCAGGATTCAATAAACTCTGTGTAGGCTCCATGTAGAGCCTACACGGAGTACTTCTGTGTATACAGCCACTGTGTGCTCTTAGCAATGTGCAATGCATATTAATGTTGAGCAGTGTGCCTAAGTGAGGTTTTGTGGCACACTCCAGTACTGTTGGCTATAAAACCTCATAGAGCAACAAAGATAATGGATTAGTGTACAGGAGAGCACCAGCATCCCACCCCTATACCACCTAACCTTCTAGTCCTACACGAAACCATCCGTCTGTATTCATTGCCGTCCATCCCGAATAATTATTTCAAAACCACAAATTTTATGAGGAACACCGGAAAAATACCAGACAAAACCATCAAAACTATGAAAAGACTGTCAGACCTAGTTATATTTATATAGTATGATTTTATTTCTCTCTTTTTTTTTTTTTTTTTTATTATTATTTATACCATGTTTGTGTGGCGCATCATGGCTTTTAGCAATGTTTACCTCGTTTGCGCAATGGGACCACCTATGTATCAGACATGGCCCACACATCTAAAAAACAAAACCAGATGCTTTCAGTTGCTATTGCTTGGCACTGCTGGGCATCATGCTAACCCAGTAAGCGGGGCTGTGCTATGCACATACCATCAACTTAACAATGAATAGTAAGATATATGACTACATGTAACAAATCTTGTGGCAACATGTGCAGAGTGTTAGAGTGCAGTGCAGATGGTTCACAGAATGCAAACTTTATTACTGTTGTGACATTGCAGCTTATTGCAGTAATGTAACAAAATAACTTCAAAATAGCATTGGTTGTAAGTTATTTATGGATACGTTTGAAAGAGGTGCTAGCCACTTAGCATCATGCAAACCAATGCACTTGTTTTGCTGTGTTTGTGTGATGGTAAATGGCACGCAGCTTTTTCGAATGTATCAGAATGTAGACCATGTGCACTCTCATGAAGCACAACTGACAGGAAACATACCATTTAAAGGTGAACAGGTGGGAATTGTGCTATAGACATTTTGAGCTCAACCTTGTGCAGCAATGGCAGACGTTGGTGAGGGAGTGTATTTTAGAGCACAGTGCTGGGTTGTCCAGGAGTCCAAGATCATTATTGGACTCCTGATTAAGGACCATGGGACCCAGCTACTGCAGGAGAACTATACCAGCTCCCAATATAAGTCAGAAGCCTGGGATAGTGGCTAGGGCCTTTAGAAGTATGACTGGTATCCCCCACACTGGGGAACAATGTCTTCACCACTATGATGACCTGCAATGCAGAAAAGTATCCTTGATCACTAGATCAGGGAGTGTCAGACAGGGCACACCCTAGATGTGTATGTATGCTTTCCATGTATTTCTTGTAAATATTCAAGCTGAATATGATAGAAACTGGTATTCATAATGATTTTTCTTTTTCCCTTTTTCCACATCTGCAGAAGAGAGGGCTTCATATGTGAGGTCCCATGCCAGCAGATTGGCCAGGATGTGACAAGCACGTGGTAAGTAAGCATAATTATATAAAGTAGTGTTATTGCAGCCTTAACAGTTATAAATGGAATAGTTTTGATATTACAGAGTTGCATGAACTTGGGAATGCATATCTGAACTGTAAAAGCAGGTATGCATGCATTACTCTGTAGGACAGCTTTCAGCTGTACTTATTTCTGCTGAATACCCAGATTTAAGAATCACTGTTTTGTTCTGTTCATTGTAAGATCCATGGCTGTCTGGCGAGTAATTTAAATTGAAGTCAATAAACAATGAGCATCAAAATGTATGTAAACACAAATCCTGTGCAGCTATTCATGTGTGCAAGAGCAATATTTGAAATATGTTCCTAGTTATGGGTCATTGTACACCCATTAATTTATGATATGTCAAGGTACCCTGCTCTAAAAGGTGGTGAGGTATGGTCTGTAGCACAAAGAAACAGTTGCACATTCTCAGAAAACAGTGAACATGAGTCTATAAAGTGTAAAAGGAAAGAGTGCTTGCATTATGTTGTATTCCAAAGGTGAAGTATAGTATTACAGTAGTCACTGTTTGTGGGTTCTAATATCACACTCCCCAAATGTAAAGCTCAGCTGATTAAAATACTGTTTTAACCAGTCATCAATAAAAACTACAGTACTATTAAGTAATCCTCATTATAGAATTTGAAGGGCATACCCCTACACCTCTGTCTTGAATGGCCTGCTGTCAGGTGTAATCCCTATACATCTATTCCAAGTAATAAAGAAAAGTTCTTAGCAGCTGGTATTGTTAACAGTAGAATGTAAAAGAACAGAATACCTTAATTGTAGAAATCATTGTGCATTATCTGTGAAATTACTAATATTCCTCTTTTTTTTCCTCTCACCCCACCCCTTCTCTTCTTTTATTTATTAATGGATTTCTTGTATATTTTTTAATTTTATCATTGCATTATATATAAAATCAAATTATTTATTATTATATTAATTTATTTTACATCTTATTGTTTGTTTATTATGTATAATTTCATAATTCTTGGTTTTGAAATACATTTTTTCCATTTTTATGATTTATCATTTTATTCGTATTTATATTATTCGAAAGTTTTTATACTGCTTTGTATTTGTTCCTTTAGGTTTTATAATTTTCATTTAATTTGTTTTATGTTTTATTTACTGTTTGGTTTGAATTTTATTTATGTTATTACTATAGCACAGTAGTTGAAGCCGGTTCCCTATGATCAGCCTACACTCGCTCCACCAGCTGAAGCATCGAGGCCCAGCACTTCTGGGCTGCAGCCTGGCTGCAACCCCATTCTACCCCTGTATTACCTGGACCTTCAGATTGTTCTGCCCCAGAAGTCAGGCCTGTGGTCCCCTCAGGCAGCAGAGGCAGAGGAAATGCATACATCACCCATGTGGAATTGCTATCTATGGTGTGTAGGATCATGCACCACATCATGGGCACATGCCTATGCTTGATGGCTATCCTGCTTTCCATCCTGGTATGGCAGACCGGCCATAGGAACAGATGTCAGCCACTGCAGCCAGTGGCACAGTAATGGGACAGTGCTGACAGTCCAATGGGTGAGGACTTGAGTCACACTGTTACCGTGTTGATGTCCATGGGACCTCGAACCCCCTGCCACCCCATCCAAGGTGTTTACTCACCTCTTGTGCCCTTCACTAACCCTGTCTGTTGTCTTGTATGTCTTGTCTGTTTGCAAATGCTTCCTCACCTTCCTTGCCCCAGACTTGCCTATGTCTCTTCCCCAACATTCCACTCTCTCCTTAAAAAAAAAAAAAAAAAAGGGCACATTTCCAAAATAAGTTTTCATTCCTTACATAGCTCTCCATTTTGCACGTGTCTACTTGACACACTTAATTTGGTCCAATTGGCTCCACAATGCAATTATGTTGGTGTCACCCCTCTCTGTGGTGTTGACAGCTCAAATTCAGCTAATAAACTGTAAGGGTTGTGAAGACAGACAATTACATGTGTCTCATTAATATATCTAACTTTCTCATAAGGATTGTGGGTGCACATCCAAAGTCAACCCATCAGATTCAGAGCTCAGTATTGTATGTCAGCAATGAAGGCAAATCTCATCAGAATGGTAATACTGTACAATGTTTCTTTTTGCATGTACATTGCCATAGGTTCAGGGGTTCATAGGATGTGACTAGGGCATGGACCTGATGGCGTTCTGAAGCATAGAAGTTACATCCCAATATATTATTCAAAGGCAGATATAATGCATGGCCAAGGTTTGTCTAGCAAGGACTGCACATGTCCAGGAGAGCAACAGCAGTGATCCAAGCCATATAACATTTTCACATCAAGTCATCCAGTTTGCCCTTCAACTGAGTAATGGAGGTGCTCTGCTTGACATGGATTTGAAGCCTACTGCAAAGAAGTGACAACCTTTGAGAGATGTATCTGCCCCTACAGCATGTCCCATGTATGTCATAGTGTACCTTGAGATCCCTGAAACAGATTACTGGTATCCCACATTATTTATGTATGTGCAGCATTGTCATGCCAATTTGGCTACAGATAGCCCTATAAGGCGTACATAATCCACCTCAAAGCTATCTATATGATACTAAACACAGTGTCAGTTACAGCAGTATGCTCACAGAAGACATGTGTGGGAGACTCTATGATATGTTCTTACTCAGACATGTCTGAGGTCTGTCAGTGTTGGTGCAGGTGTCTGGTACAATACATATCAGGGGGAGGAATATATTTATCGCTACATCTGATGAGGGATGGATATAGGGGATTGCTTACATATATTGCTATTGATGTAATACCATTTCTAATCAGATGTATGATGTAGACTGTTTACCTACCACAGTAGAACCAGGTCGCAGTTGACATGTGTACCAAGGTCTATCAATCCAGATGTGGGGAATACTGTACTCACAGTTATTTTATAATAAACAGGTAGATCTATTATTAACACAGAGTATGTTGATTCATTCCTGTGCAGTTCATGTAACACCCATGGCTTTGTCAGCAGTCAGCAGTGCCACAGTCCCTCTGCTTTGTTCAGGACTTCTGAGACATATAGTCGAACATGAATGGCCACAGCACTGACACGTCTGTTAACACACAGGTGACATGTCTACTGCTTGAGGTGACGTCTTACACTGTGATTGTTGCTGGTCTGTGATCCCATTTGCAAACCAACTGATAACATATGATTTGATATTCACCTTGGTTAATTTCCCATTGAGGACAAATGTTGGATTGTGATGAAGGTCTTGGCCAAGTTACAACAAGATGTGTGCACAGCTCTGACGTGTTCTATGTCTGTGGTCACAGTCTTGAATCCCATCAGGTTTTGCAGCCAGACGATACCTTTGGGAACACTTAACTGGAACACATCTAGTGTTTAGAGGTCACCTATTTCCCTGTGTGTGAGATGCATTCAAATTGTATCCATTGCCTTACGGCAGAGGTTGCATAAAGTTATAGTTTTATAATTACACTTGTATTTTGCCAATCATGCCTTGTGTAGTTTGAAAATGATCACTGAATTTCATTCATTGTGGGCAACAGCAGTATTCATACTGTGATTGGATATGGTGCCTAGGGAGTAGCTCACTGTTGAAGCACTTGAAGAACACAGGCCAGAATGCCATCTGGTCCCATGGTGACTGTGCTCCTAATATTGGAGAGGGCAGTGGTAACTTTGTCATTATAGATACCACAGCTCAGAGGTGATGTTGCACACGATTTGCAGTAGGTGAGGTGGTGGCAGGGGGCACGTTCAGCCAAACATGTCTGCTAGCAGGTTTGGAAGTTTCAGTGGGTCAGTGTGTGTGCTGCCATACAAAATTTGATCCAACTACATCTGAGTTCTATCATTTTTTTAAGATGTACATGAAGAAAGCCCTCTGGTTATCCCTGGATATGTTGTGTAAAGTCTTAGCATGGTTGCTCAGTGTGGGTTCTTTAGGTTGTCTTATTTGCATGTTTATGCTGAAGGGTGTGGCCTTCCACCTCTGCATTCTCAGTGTTATAATTGTAAACAGCAGCTTCTTTCACTTACTGTATATTGTAGTTATGAGAAACATACACTGGTATGGTTTGTATTTTCTGGAGGATCTTTGCACGTATCAGGAACGGCTGTGTGTATACATTTGTGTAGTTGTGTAGATAGGGCATCAGGGAGTAAGGTACTATAGCTGTCAATGACCTTTGTGGAAACTGTTTTGGAAGTATTTTAGACCATTCCATAGGATTGTGGATGATGATTGTGAACCTGACTCCACCTTTAGGGGGCTCAGTAGCTATATCTACTTCAAAACATAGCACCTTATGGTTGGATTAACAGTGCAGGCACTACACATGTGCCATTACATTGTTTACTCATATTGCTAAGGTACAGGTTTGGAATATGAGATAACCTTATGGGGTGGTACACTTCTTCTTCCGTGGCATTTCAGTTCACAAACTCCAAGTAATATTGTGCAGGTGAGTTTGTTGTCCTATAATTATCGCAATCAATGGATGTATAATTCGACTCACCCAAGGCTGGGTTGTTTTGCTGTACTTTAATTGTCCCATGTAGTAATATATAGGCTATGTGGACATCCGTATTTATGGATGGTGACCTATTAATGGAGATAATAGGAAATGGTTTCCTAACCACAGTAGGCTGGACATAGAATAACTCCACATGGTTCTCATCTCTAAACAATGTTGAGGTGTACTAATCTTCAATGTAAATAGATACAACACCTCCTGTGGTACACACAACTTCAATTTGCTGTGTGGATGTTTGGAAGGCATTGTAGCCTTGCAAGGGCAAAGTAAATACAGCTGCCTTGAACCAGGTTTCTGTGCCTGCACAGACATCAACATCTTCACTGCAAAGATTGCTTACAGAGAGTAAGGCTTCAGATGTGAACTCCTAGGGTTAAGCAGCATGGTCCTCACTTTGTTGGAGGTGTATAGTTTCACATTGGTTAATCTGCTGTGACCTTGCCTAATAAGGGAATTATGGCGCAGTCAAGTGGCCTATGTCTGGCAAAACAGTGTGCTCTATCCACCATCTCATCCCACACTGACAGGTAATATATCACTGTACTATGACACCAGAAACGTATGCAAGTTTAGTGAATCTGTTGTTCTTTATATAATGTATCATGCTAGGTGCGGGTATAATGCTGCTCAAACATAGCGTCATACCTGCCTGGGACCCAATTTTAGATAGCTCAGTCATGTCTTTTGCATATATTTCATATAGTCACATCTCAAGTTGTGCATACCAAGATGAAGTATGCTGGAATAAGAGTAGGACTTGTTGCTGAGAGACTTGATTGGTTGTGTGCTGTGATCGCTACATCTGCCACACAGCTGACATTAAACATATCCTTGTTTAAACTGTTGAGTGGCGCATCTCTACATCCCACTATACAGTCAACTATTATGAGAACTTTTGGGATACATGATCATTGCCTTGACCACTTCTATGGTGAGACAGTGGTAATGATATGTTTGATGTGTATTGTCTGCTTGTAGCCTGATTGTGTTTAGGATGTGTCTGCTGTTTATGTTGGTTTGTGTTTAGTACCTCTGCACATGATGGTTTGTGTTGGGTGCATTGTATGAAGAGGAGTCCAGGTGTGTGAATAGACTACCTTTCTAGTGTCACCATATCTGGAAGCTAGAGAGAACTGAATCCAGATCTCTACTATACATGGATCTGTTGAAATTTGTAATTCAGTGAAGTAGGAGATACATGCTATTCAGTGCACAGAAGGCATTATTGCCACTAAGTCTGGAACTCATGTCAATAATGCTAGAAGTGGAAACAGAGGGGAAATGATAGTTGATAATGGGAGCACTGAACCTGGTATCTGCATAGAGAATGCAAACAGGAAGTGTATACGTGATCTGACAGCCATTTTCAGGTGACTAATCTATGGGGTGTACATTATGATGTCCTTCATAAGGTGGATCAGTACCTCTGTTATTGATAGGTACATGGGTAAATTGCTGCATGTTATGCAACACAGATTCTGACAGCTGGATCTGCTCTGCTACATAGCAGCAGCCGATTGTATTTGAAAGCAAATGTATCGAGGTTTCTGCATGTATGAGGGCAAAGTGTTACAGCCTCAGCACACAATCCAGAGCAGGTTATACAAAGACACACTATTAAAGCCCAAACAGTAGCCATCAATTAGATACTCCTACTGTGCGCTTATGTCACAAGTGTACAGATGGGGTTTCTTCAAATAGAGATGTCATCTTCTACCCATTTTTTGGACAGTACCATTAGGGCTCGCCACAGCAGATGTTCTGTTTCCATGTCTAAACATCTTCTGCATCTTGCTCTGTCAGACCAGCCACCTGCATGTCCTCTGTCAAAACATCCATACACCTTATTGTAGGCCTTCCTATTTCCCTCTTACCTGACTGCTCCATCCTTAGCAACCTTCCCCCAATATACCCAGCATCACTCTTCAGCACATGTCTAAGCCAACACAATCCCACCATTCTCTCTTCATCTCCAAACTGTACAACCAGAGCTGAAATATATGGTTAATACTCCTGTCCATCATTGGCCCGCACAATGCAAACCACAGCATCTGTTACTCTGCCAACAGCTGTTATGACTTTTTGTCAGTGGCAACATTTGCAACCCATATGACATAGCTGGTTTCACTATGATCCTGTAGACCCTCCATGTCAGTGTCATTGGTACCCGTCTGTCAAAGATCATCCCTGACACTCTTCTCCACACACTCCACCATGTATGCTCTCTCTCTCTCTCTCTCTCTCTCCTACACCTGTCTTTCACACTCACCATTACTCTGAACTGTTGGTCCAGAGTATTTCACATCATATGCCTTCACCAACTATAATCCCTGTATTCTATCCATTCCTGTATTCTCCCTTTCATCACACACATATACTTTATCTCAGTCCTGTCTTATGGTAAATGATATCAGCAGGCCACATGGAGGACAAGAGGTTGGAGTCCTGCCTTGACTGGGTGTTTGTGCAAGCATCAAAAAACTTCCACTTCTGTTTATACACACACACTCACACAGTTAACTGCAGTGAGGTTAGAACCCCTACCTAAGTTTATAGGCTACAGATCAGAGTACTCAATGCACACGCCACAGCACAAGGCTAAGTTTAACAGGACTGCAGGTGATCTTATGGTAGATGACATCAGCAGGCCACTTGGGGGACAAGAGGTTGGTGACCTGCCTCAACTGGGTTTTTGTTCAAGCACCAAAACAGTGCAAAACCACGCAATTTGTGAACTCAGTGTGGGATACACACTACCACTTATGTTTGTACACACACACACACACACACACACACACACACACACACACACATACACAATTGATTGCAGTGTATAGCTCTCAACCTCTTTGCACAAAAAATCTGGACAAAGACACAAATAATGGGAGGACAAATCCCCCAAAATAGGGACGAATTTTAAATATTGCTTTTATAAACTCAGAAAGTTGCCAAAATATAAGGCCTTATATTACCATGCATTATCTGAAACCCAATGCCTGTAATTATTTAGTGAATTAAATCCTTACTCATTTTCCATTAAAATCCAGAAAAGCATAAATTTTATGAGGAACAGACCAAAAATATGAGGCAAAAATCTGGACATTCTGCAAAAAACTGGATACTTGAGAGGTATGCTGCAGGGAGATTAGAATCCCTACCTATCTAAGTTTCCAGACTACAGGTCAGAGTACTTAATGCATGTGCCACAACACAAACCTAAGTTTAACAAGACTGCAGGCGATCTTATGGTAGATGACATCAGTGGGACATATGGGGGACAAGAGTTTGGAGGCCTGCCTCAACTGGATGTTCGTGCAAGCACCAAAACAATGTACACCATGCCATTTGTGAAGTTGGATTGGGATACACACTGCTACTTTTGTTTATACACACACTTAACTGCAGGGAGATTAGAACCCCTATCTATCAAAGTTAATGGACTACCGATCAGAAAACTGAATGCATGGTCCACAACACAAGTCTGATTTATAATAGACTGCAGGTGACTTTAACTTTTGTTTATACACACACTTGACGGCAGGGAGATTAGAACCCCTACATATCAAAGTTAATGGACTACAGATCAGAATACTGAATGCATGCTCCACAACACAATTCTGATTTATATAGGACTGCAGGTGAACTTATACTACATGACATAACCAAGCCATGTTTTCAACAACAGCTTGGGATGTCTGCATAGTCACTTTGGCTTGTTATGTCATCTAAGGCTAGTAACCTAGCAGATGAATACTGTTGGTCATGTGGGTTTCCTCTGGGTGCTCTGGTTTCCTCCCACATCCCAAAGACATGCTGTAGGTGGACTGGACACTCTAAATTGGCCCTAGGTATGAATGCATGTGTGTGTGTGTGTGTGTGTGTGTGTGTGTGTGTGTGTGTGTGTGTGTGTGTGTGTGTGTGTGTGTGTGTGTGTGCCTTCTGTGGAAGGTTGGGCACCATGCTGGCAACTCAACACTGTAAAACTCCACTGCCAATCATAAGCGGACAGGTGATCTGCTGTGGTGACCCCTAACCGGGAAAAGCCGAAAGAAGAAGAAAAAGCCTGGCTATGTGACAACAATACCCTTATTGAGCCTATTTGTCTGTTTGCATTTGGGTAAACAAGCCTGTGAGCCCCATCAATTGGCCCTCTCCATGAAGGAGAACACAACATCATATATCACAACTTGTACAGGGTGTGATATATGTGTGGAAAACTCAAGGTGACCCAGGGTTGTCGTGCTTGTTGGTGTTGTTTCTGGTGGGGAAACAAAGGGATTGCTTGTCAGTATATGTACATATACTTAAATTGTGGCCTCAGTTTGCAATGTTTCCACTTGCAGTCTTAGGGGAGACATGGTGTCTGAGAATGATATGCCACCATACCTCTCAACTGTCCAGATTTTCACATAATATCCAGATGTTTGACTCAATTTTGTAGTGTGTTTCACTCAATATTGTGGTTTTCTGGAACATCTATGGCAAATCATTGAGAAATGAGATCAGTAAATAACAGGAGACGTGAATTTTACACGTCATATCCTTCACACAATTCATGGGAATGCAACACCTATTAAGCTATCACCCAAGTTTGCAAGTGCAATATTTGAAAAGTGTCTCTATTTTTGGGCCTTTGTCCCCCATTATTTGTTGCTTTGTCCTGATTTCCTACTCTAAGAGTTTTATAAGTATGTAGGGCACTATGGACACACACACACACACACACACACACACACACACACATATGTACATATATATATATATATATATATATATAGAGAGAGAGAGAGAGAGAGAGAGAGAGAGAGAGAGAGAGAGAGAGAGAGAGAGTAAGAATGCTATAGCATGAGAAGCATTAGATTTGTGCTATGGTTAACTAAGTATACGTGCATGAGCTGTTTTTTATACTGTTTGCGTATTGGTAAGCAGTGCACAAATGTGAGGTGCATTGTTCACATCTAAGTTTTACTTTTGCATCATATATATATATATATATATATATATATATGTATATATATATATATATATATATATATATATATATATATATATATATATATATATATATATATATATATATATATATATATATATATATATATATATATATATATATATATATATATATATATATACACCTGATACTACAGCCCACTCCTCTCCTTAATTCAAGCCACGATTTCCCGATTACTAATGGCATTGATTGAATGTATCCATTGTGTGTGGTTGGCGGTCAGACATAAATCCTGTTTCTTCTTCCAATGTTTCTGCACTGTTGAGCTCCACACAAACCACCTAAGCCTTTTCAAAAAGGTTTTAAACATGCAGCGCATTGTGCAAATGTTGAATTAAGTCAATACAAAGTTGATAACGGACACAGAGTGACACTCTGTAAAACACAACCTATTACTAGTACACATCCAATGCTTCTACCTATATCAGGATTCGAACCCTCAACAGCATTACAGCTTCATTAGACAGGATGGCTGCCTTAGTCATTTTACCCACAGATGCAGCTTGCCAGATCAGGAATCATTCATCATACAACCACCCGAATAACAATGTGCACTGCTATACACGATTTACCTAACACATACAATGTATGATCAAATCTACAGTATTCTCCTGGAAATGTGGGGGCTAATACTTGTGACAATTACACATTTACCATGGGTTTGTGGGCAGCATAGATGAATTACTGTTATGCCATTTACAAGGAGACACCCCTGTTCTGGGGGGTGGGGGAGCAATCCACATCTACTGTTAGGATACAGACAAGTCTGAAGTCAGAAACTGGAATGTGTAGTCTCACTTTCTAACTTTTGTCTTGAATGATATACCAGCTGAAGTTGGACTGTATGAAGGTTTCATGCATGAGGCCCATACCTGTCAACTGTACAGTTTTCACAGAATGTCCAGGTTTTGGCCTCATATTTTTGGTCCAGTTTACACAACATTGTGGTTTTCTGGCAAAGTAGTAGTAAATCATTAAAGATTGAAGTTAGAAAATAATGACAGACATTTGAGTTTCAGACTTCATATCCTTCAGAAAATTCATGCTAATACAAAACCTGTTATTCTATCAACTTTCTAGGTCTGTAAGAGTAATATTTAAAATTGTCCCTATTTTTGGGCCTTTGTCTCACTTTTATTTATGGCTTTGTCCAGATTTCTTGCTCTAAGAGGTTGAGAGGTATGATGAGGCCTACTGCTTACAAATGGACACATACTAGTAAAATAGCGTCAGTAGTCACGTGTTACTTAATTTTTTGTACAAATACACCACTATTTATTTGCATACTGTACCACGTTCATTGATACAAAGGATATGTCATAATACTCCAGAAGACTACAGTGTAGGTTAAAGACCTACCTTGCAAATGCAGAGGTTGACAGAACTGTAGTTCAGGGCTGACTCTGTCTGATGCAAGGAGTACACATCCAATACATGGATAGGTACAAGTTGTGTGAGTTGCCTGGCATCATTTTTAATGTATGTATGTGAGTAGGAGAAAGGTATTAGTCCCTTGTTCCCTAAGTGGTCAGTGAATGTGCTATGTGTTGTATCTGAACCAAAGCAAGGACATACTGAGCACACCTACGTCTGCCCATGGGGATAGCAGCTGGGGGTTCCTCCTCTGAGTCCTCCTGTAACTGTGACTGTGGTGACCTAGATGTTGGTGGGGGGTGTCCCTTCCCCTTCCCTTTGTTGATCCTGCTGCAGCTATTTCCATAGGATCAGATTCTGGAGCATAGCACATAGGGTAAATATTTGTACACGTGCATGGAGTATACTGCAAGGCTCCCCAGATATATCTAGGTACTGAAACCTTGACTTCAGAAGCCCAAACACATGCTCTATAATGTTCCTGGTTTGTGCGTGTGCCTCATGATGGCATTCTTCCATGGGTGGGTATGCATTTCTGATGGGTGCCATCATCCACTCTTCTAGGGTGTAGCAGCATCCCCCAGTAAATGGCCCTGTGAGATGTCCCCCCTAGCAAACATCTGGTACAGCTGTGATGTGTGCCAGATATAGAAGTTGTAAAAACTGCCAGAGTTGCCAGCACACACATTTAGGATAATCCTATGGGCATTGCACATTATTTTCCAGTTGATGGAGTGGTATCCTTGCAGTTAATGCAGATTCTACCTTGCTCATCAGGTGGTGCCTTGATGTGTACATGAGTGCAATCTATGGCTCCCGGTACTTCAGGGTAGTGCGCTACATGGTAGAACCATTGCATATTGCTGGCCCTCTCCTCAGGGGTAAGATAAAATGATATGTGCACGCTGACATGTAGGAGCATAGCATCCAGGAACTGGTGGAGTATCCTGGATGCTGATGTCTGTGATACCCCCATCATGTCGCCAGTTGGTCTTTGAAAAATACCTGTAGCTAATACCTAAAGGCTACACATACACTAGTTTCCACTGGGATGGGTTTCCCTTGGTTGGCTGTGGCTCTGAGTAGAGGGTGGCAGACCTCACAGAGTTCCTGTAATATGTCCCTGTCAACCTTGTAACACCCTATGATCTCCAAATCATGTAGCACCTGGACGGTTACCCTGGGCTTGAACACTCTTGTCCTTTTTGGCCTAGGCCTATTGTCAGCAGAAGCATTGACTTCAGCCTCTAGCACATGCATATGTAAATAGCTGCAGCAGCCCCTAGCATTACCTTAGTTAAAATTTCCAAGTCTCTACTCCAATGGCCGTGAAGTATCGAGGGAAAATCAGAAAGTAGGCTTTATACATACGTTATACATTTGTTGGGTAAGTCCACCATGTGGGATTGGCTAATTAAGATGGAATTCACCTACTTAGGATATAATTAACATGATTTAAAGATCCTGCTTCAGTGAGTAGTAGTGCGCTATGTGCACTGACGTGCAACAGAGCGCAGTTATGAATAACTAAGGTAAGGCATGTAAATTTTCTTTTTATTTTAATCCCTGTTGTCATAAAATGTACAGTAAACAGTCATTAATGCTACTTACACTTCATTTCTATAAGCTGCAATGTCAGAAAAGTATGAGGAAATTTCCACACCTCTTTTCATCCTGCCTAACATCACAAGCACACCCAAAATGCATGCTGAGCAGTATATTTAAAAGGGAACATTAAACAATGAAATATCTGCTTCTCACTGTTTTCCCAGAGAATTCAGCTAAAGTGCTAAAAATCGTTTAAAGAGGTTTTCACTACTTCCCCTCTTAAAGTATTATTAAGGCGAGGTCATACATCATCAGCTAAAAGTATAAGGTTAGATAAATGTAACAACTATTCAAGTCTAAGAAAAACTTTTGGTGATTATTATGTAACTAGTCTTGACAGCTGTTATGATAAACGTGCTCTAAATTTGACCCAACAAACTACAGACCAAGAAGACTATTATGTATGTTAAGTAAAGCACTGGAAAATGAACTGCATATCTAATTTCCAAGGAAGCAGTAAAGTTGATCACAGTAGACTAATGTGAGTACACCTTCATTAATGGAAGATCCTTTTTTAATATGGTTGTTTTTTGAATAACATTTAGAAGTAACAGATCATGAGTTAAGAGTTCACACAATATGCTTAAAGACATTTGATGTGATATGATATTCTGGCCTTCTAAGTGGTCCAGCAAAACTTAAGCCTAACAATAGATTAGCATTTGATCATTAACATAAACCCAGGGAACCATACTTGGCTAAGAAAACAGTTTCTGCAAATTTGGATATAATGTGATACTTGATGTGAATGCAGTATGTCTTCAGGTTCAACTAGGTTTTACTAGGAGGTGCTACAAAAATAGCCCTGATTTTAATATAGGTAAATGTGATATTGTGTCATTTTGTCTATCTTTACTGTTTTACAATTCATGCAATTACATGTCATTGTCCATGTTGGTGTGAATGATCTGAGATGTACCTCCCTGGACTACATGAAAAGAGACATGGAAGAGCTCTCTGATCATGTAGCCCAAGCCGATATGACCCTGACCCTGAGTAGCATCCTGCCCTCACCAAGAATTATGCCAAAGTATAAAGAAAAAGTGATCAATTTCAACAACTAGATAAGTTTCTGGTGTCATTCAAATGGGATCCAGTATCTGTCCGCCTGGGATGACATGCTCGACAAGCCATGTTGTTTCGCAAGAGGTGGCTTGCACCTGTCATCCTTAGGCTTTCGAATACTGGCCAAGGCTTTTGCCACTCCCATAGTGCATTTTTTAGGCAAGGCTCAAAAGACAAACGCACCACCATAAATAGCACAAGTAACCAAAAACTAAGGGTAATGCTACTCAACGCCAAAAGTCTAAACCTCAAAATGCATGCACTCGAGGCACTCCTCAGTATGGAGAACATCAATATCTGTGCAGTAACAGAAACCTGGTTTAAGGCTCCAGAGAGCACCCCAGCACTACCAGGCTATAACTCATACCATACTTTTTGGCCACAAAACTCAGACCAAAACGCAAAAGGCGGGGGTGTATCCATATTTATCAAGGATACCCACACCTCCAGGTTAGTGGCACAATGCCTCAGAGATCATCCATGTGCAACTAACAATGGGCAAAAAAGCAATTCAAATTGCAGCTTACTACAGATCACCCATCATGACCCAGGACCCCCATTCTGCATTTCTGGAGACACTGGAAAATATGAAGGTCCTACCAAATGCCCTAATATTGGGTGATTTCAATTACCCAAACATTAACTGGGAGAACTACTCAAGTACTAACTCCCTTGCCCATAGCTTCCTGGAATTTATAAACTCAAACGCCCTGGATCAACTGGTCAATACCCCCACCAGAGGTGACAACATACTGGACCTGGTCAACACCAACATGGGTGACCGGTGTTCTACACTGGAGGTCAACCCCTCGCTGGTTAGATCAGACCATAGACTAATCACTCTGGATATCCACATTCTGTCCCCACCCCCAATCAAGGAAACCACAGTGAAAAACTTTTCAAAAGCAAACTTCACGTTACTTAAGACCAAGGTGGAAAGGTTCACAGCCCCCATGCTAAAGGACAACGCTGTCCAAGCTGCTGAATCCCTTACAAAGGCACTCTATGACCACCTGCAAGAATGAATGGATCATGCTATCCCAAGCAAAACCAAGACTCACTCCTCCAAGAAAAGGAAACCAGTCTGGTGGACCCCTGCCATAAACAAACTATACAATAGAAGGAGGAAACTAGTACAGAAAAGAGAAAAATCCCAAGAAGGAAAGACATCCCTGAACAGTATCAGCAAGAAACTATGATCCCTCATAAAATCATCCAAGGCTAGCTTCGAAAGAAAAATTGCCAAGGACTCCAACGATAACCACAATGCATTCTTTAGCTATGTCAAGAACCTAAGTGGAAACTCTCAGATCTGCTCTGAGTTAGTGCAGAATGGCACAAAATACACTGAACCGACTGATATTGCCAACATTCTGGAAGACAGGTTTAGTGCAAACTTCACCCCCTCTCACCCCCTAAAGGGCCCATAACCATACCAGAAGAATGTAGAGCCCTGGCAATCACTGACACACAGGTTAAAACAGCCCTATTCTAAGCCAAAAACACAGCTTCAATGGGACCGGACGGTGTCCCAGGCTGTGTCTTACACAAACTCTAAAATTAACTAACCCCTCACCTAAACACACTGTTCAAACTCAGCCTCTCTACAGGCTATGTACCCATAGACTGGCGCACAGCAACAGTTATCCCGCTCCACAAAGGTGGAGCCACAATGGACTCCGGGAACTATCGCCCTATAAGCCTGACTAGCCTGGTCTGCAAGGCTATGGAGCGCATCATCATGGAACTCATTAACAGAGACATTGGGAACTTCCAAACATTGGATCCTAATCAGTTTGGCTTTGTTAAGGGCAGATTATGCCTCCTAAATCTGGTGGACTTCTTTGAGACAGTTACCAAGGCTTTAGATGAGGGAAAGGAGGTCCACACAGCCTACCTAGACCTCTCAAAGGCTTTCGACAGCATTCCCCATTCTGGTATTATAGACAAGCTCACCAGCCTGAACATAAACCCCTGTGTCACGAGATGGGTTGCCATCTGGCTCATGGATAGAACCCACACGGTGAGAGTTGCAGGCTCTAGGTCCGACTCTAAACCGGTTACAAGTGGCATCCCCCAGGGCTCAGTCCTAGGACCCCTCCTGTTCGGTATATACTTCTCAGAGGTACAGGCAAGCACAGGAGGACTATGGCTGACCAAGTTCGCAGACGACTGCAAACTGGGGACCATAATTGACTCTCCGGCTGATACAGACATCCTCCAGAAGGGTCTCACTGAGACGGATACCTGGTGTCAAAATCATGGCCTCAAGCTAAATGCCAAAAAGTGCATAGTCATCCCCTTTGGAAAAAACCAAGTACCTGTGAACTACCACATACGTGGTAGTCCCCTAAATACAAAAAATGTAATAAGGGATCTGGGGACCCAAGTAGAGAGCAATCTCTCCTTTGATAATCATATTGCCAAGGTGGTTAGAAAATCCTTCTATTTGGCCCACCTAATCACAAAAGGATTCGCATCTAGAACAAAAGAGGTTATTGTGCCCCTCTACTCATCACTCATCAGACCCATCATAGAGTACAACAGCCCATTTGGGATGTACCTTAGAAGACACCTGCAACAGCTGGAAAGATCACAGAAGTACCTCACCAAGAGGATTACTGGCCTCAAACAGATGCCCTTTGCAGCCCGACTGAAGAAACTCCAGCTGTACTCGGTTGCATACCGCTTACTCAGAGGTGATCTCTGCCTGACATACAAGGCCGTGTCCAACCCAGAATTGATGGACATGCTCCACCTAAAAAAAAACAAATCCCCGAGAGCCACATGCTCTAGGGATCTAAACCTCACCACAACGATAAATAGGACTTTCTGGAGGGATAGATTCCTGTCCCAGAGACTCCCCATGCTTTGGAACAGGATTCCAATCTACATTAGGCAGAGCCCCTCACTAACACTCTTCACGTGAAACCTTGACGAGTGAATGGGAAACAGAAAATTTTCTCCAGGGATAACTGCAGTGGCTCTGCTGGACAGAGGCACAGGGAACTAATGGCTCTGCTGGACAGAGGCGGAGGGAACTAATCTAAGGGGGCGGTGAAAGCCAACACATTCTGGCTAGACTTACAGATGCCCTCGGGCAGATAGCCTAGCACTTACCTATGAACCTATGATCCTATGAATCTATACTACAAAACAATATATATATATGACAAGTCATGCCACTTCTGCATTAATAGACGTGGCTCTCTGATACTGTTGCAAATACATGCATTCGTATTAGGTCTGAATTTGAAGACTAAAGCAGATTCATGTTTTCTGTGAAAGGCAATACCAAATCCCCCACTGCAGAATGCTTTTTCTTCCTGTAACTCCTTACTTCAAATAATCAAAGCTAGGGTTGCTGATCCCCTGGGAAAGGAGAATATCCCTCTTTTGCTGAATTATAATTAATATGCATTTTCCAAGTTAGCTTTGTTTGCATTTGCACCATTTTTAATGAGTGTGTGCTTCCAGTAGGTTATGAACTGCAGCTAAGAACAGTAAGAGGAAGGTAACTCCCTCTCTCAAGTAATATATTTCTCTCTCTCTTTCTTAAGATAACTCTCTCTCTCTCTCTCTCTCTCTCTCTCTCTTTCTCTCTCTCTCTCTCTATCAGAGATTGCACATTAAAGTGAAGGGCAATTTTCGCATTTCTACAAATTTAGTTAAAACCAATTTTGTTGGTGGCAGTTAATGGAAGAACAAGGGAAGAATTATTTTTTTTAAGTGCAGTAACCTTTGACTTCATTTTCATAAATATGCTTCTTTTTTTCCACAAGAAAAAAAAATGAGTCATTCTTTTTCCAAAGTTTTTTTTTAATTCAAAACATGAGCTGCTACATTGGATTTATACATTCATCTAAATATTCTCTTCTTTCCCCACCAGACTCCAGCTCATGTTCTTTCTTCTTTGAAATAATACAGCCTCTGTTTTGGCATCTTATCATGCTTCACATCGACTCCCCCATTCATTGGCTACCCCAGCTCTCCATTTTATTGTACCATTTAGTAGAACAATATTAGTACCTACAGCAATCAACAATAAGATTGTAAAATGTTAATGGGCAACAT
Source organism: Protopterus annectens (assembly GCF_019279795.1). Taxonomy (NCBI): domain Eukaryota; kingdom Metazoa; phylum Chordata; order Ceratodontiformes; family Protopteridae; genus Protopterus; species Protopterus annectens. The sequence goes on along the minus strand of NC_056732.1, from coordinate 1,033,643,041 downwards.
GTTAGGTACTCACTCTTAGTTAAAGATCTAAACTGGGATATCGTAGTTTCTCAGATGGTGAGGAAATTATATGGAATAACACATTCTGATTTATATCTTCAGCAGATCATCACACATATTAATTGCCCTCTGTAATCTCTGCAAATTCTTAGTGAAATATGTTTAGACGTTCTTAAATACATAATGCATTTTGAAAGAATTAAGGATATTCATCAAAGGGGTAAATAACACTGAAAAACTTGATTATGGGGATTAGCTAAAACCTTTTTCATGGTTTTCAGTCTCCTATAGATTACATAAGGGTTATTTATACCCATATTTCAGTGCATTAGCTGATCCAATTCTACTTTGTTTTTCATTCTCTTCAAATGCAAATACATTACAGTAAACAAAATGTCAGGAAGAATACTCTTAACACAAGCTTTTCACAACAGTGAAAAATGGTTTGGTTTATAACACAGCTTTTGTCTTTCAAGACTAGATGAAATTCTGACTGCACATAAAACAGTAGCAGTTTAAAATGCATCTAAACATCAAAAAGACATTTTCTTGGTAGGTAGAATTTTGTTTTATTTATTATATCTTTTTCACCAAGTAACTTTCACTAAGTTAGTGGTCTGTTTTCAGGGGAGACCAGAGGTTGCCAGAATAGCAGGGAAATTCCCCTACTCTGCTTTAAAATGGATTTGAGGTTTATGTTATATAAGAAATATGAAAATGTAAGTGAGATCATGGCAGAGGCAGTAGATAGAATATTGTTTATATAGTAATGACTGTGGAAATGCAGATGTAAGTAGTTACTGTACAATAAGATTGGGGATTTTATTATTTTAAGAATCATTTGAAGGCAGTTGTGGCAAAAAAGTGGGGAATGAAGAAATGTATGTAATGTATATAAAATGAGGATGTTGAAAGAAGGAAACAAATATAAACGATGTATAAATGAACAGTTTACATAAAGAATAAGACGATGTCAAACTACTGTATGAATAATTCTGCAATAATGCTCCCCTACTCTTTCTTCAATAAGTGCCAGGGATCTTTTACATCCAACAGAGCTGCTAACATTTCAGGCAGATTGAACATTAGTGTAATGTCACCAAAAGGATGATACACTCATCAGTGCAAAACCTTCTTATGATACACTGCAGTTTCAGTAAAGTCAAACTCACAGATATATAATCCAGGTCCAAAGGCAAGTTACAAAATGTAGACTACCTGTTGTGGAGTAGGTCTTTGTAAAGGCTCTTCAAACCTGGTGGAGTGGCTGGTGCCCCCCGAGACCAAGTAAAAACATAAGGAAAAGCTTCTTTGTTCAAAATAACCCACTGTTGTCTTTCTGTAGGTATTTTGCAGGCAGAGAGCTAACCAGAGTAGAAGGCACACATTCTCAAAATCAAGCAATAAAAATACAAAGCAATCCTTCTTTGAGCTTTAAATTGTCTGGTTTATTTAAAGTAATGATAGCTTTTGTCTGTCAGACTTCATCAGATACATAATTTCTTATGATGGAGTCTGATAGATGAAAGCATTCATTATGTTGAATAAACCAGACAACTTAAAGCTCAAAGAAGGAATTTTAATCCTTGATTTTATCAAGATGCACAACTGTTGCAATGCATGTCACAAATAGTAAAGTCGTAATGTGGTGGCAAATTCTGGATGAAGGCCATCAGTGAAGGTAAAGGAATATACATTTGCTAAAGTCACACTGGAACATATCAATACTGATGTGAAGTTAACAGTCTGTCCCATGTGAGCATATTAAGAACATAGCTGACGTATGGAAAAGACACTACATGGCATTTCAGTAGTATGTCCAGAATGTACAGAAGCTTATGACAATATTTATTTATTTATTTATTTATTTATTTATTTGCAATCATTTTTTACCAGGAATGTCTGACTAGGCCATGAAAGATCCTTTTTCAGAGGAGGCCTATGGAAAAAAGCTCCACAATTAAAAATCTTACAAGATCTCATACAATACAATACAACTACTAGGCAAAAGAGCAAATGTTATCTGTTACATCAAAAAAGAGAAAAAGATAAAAAAATACTATTTGTACTGCTCGTTTCCTGCCCTTTCCTATACCAGAATAGTCCAGATCCCAGATCTGCTGGTTTCAGGGCTTTAGTCTGTGTTTCTGAGTGGTCCAGACCTTGTTGTGGTAGTGAGAGTGGTAAGCATTAGAACAGTCTATCTGTTGCAAGAGGAGTGATTTCCAGCTCTGAAATTAACCTTACTGGCCGTTTTGGACTGATTTCTATCCTTTTCAACTTTCTGAGTTAAAAACCCGTGTTTGCACGGGTTTGCGCTTGTTTTAGTTCAGCCGATCCTGTTTGGGCATCCTGCAGACTACTACAGCACCAGAAATGAGAAGGAGAGACGTTTTGCTGATCTAAGTACCTTTTCTGGCTTTTTCTTAACTGTTTTTGCTAATCACACTTTAAAAAGCCATTTTTACTCTGGTTCTGTTGTATTTCTGCTGCATTTTACTGTTAAAGCATTTTAGTGTGTGTGCACTTGATTTATCTGCTTAAAAGTTAAAATTTAAACTGCATTTAGTACTGTAGGCGTCACACTCAAGTGTGACAGCCTTTTCTGTGCATTTTTACTGTTTTAATTGCTTCTTGCAGCTTAATTTCTTAAAAAAAAAAAATAATAATACTATTTGTACTGTTCATTTCCCACGCTTTCCTATACTATAATAGTCCGGATCCCAGATCTGCTGGTTTCAGGACTTTAGTTTGAGTTTCTGAGTGGTCCAGACCTTGTTGTGGTAGTGAGAGGTCTTTCTGCTTATCAGTGAGAGTGGTAAGCATTAGAAAGAACAGCCTATCTGTCACAAGAGGAGTGGTTTCCAGCTCTGAAATTAACCTTATTGGCCATTTTGGGCTGATTTCTATCCCTTTCAACTTTCTGAGTTAAAAACCCATGTTTGCCCAAGTTTGCACATCTTAGCTAGGGTTAAACTATTCCTGGCTCCATAAAGTCTGCTCTTCAGTTTTTCCCTTAGAACTTGCCAGATTCTTAATTTTAGTACTTGAATCTGCTTTTTCGTGCTCAGCACTGGGTGAGAACTGTTGTAAGCAGTAAATAAACTACATATTACTGCAGCACTCAGTCTTCCTCATTACCTAATGGTTAACAGTTTTTTGTATTTATCTTCCTCAGTTGCTTAGAGGAAAACAGCTCCAGTATTTACTTCCCTCACTGTCTAGAGGAAAATAGTGATTACCCAGGCATGTCCAAGGGACAGCTCCCGGTGTTCTCTTACCCAGGCAAGTCCAAGGGACAGCTCCCAGGTTTCTCTTACCCAGGCATGTCCAAGGGACAGCTCCCATTGTTCTCTTACCCAGGCATGTCCAAGGGACAGCTCCTGGGGTTCTCTTACCCAGGCATGTCCAAGGGGCAGCTCCCGGTGTTCTCTTACCCAGGTATGTCCAAGGGGCAGCTCCCGGTGTTCTCTTACCCAGGTATGTCCAAGGGGCAGTTCCCGGTGTTCTCTTACCCAGGTATGTCCAAGGGGCAGCTCCCAGTGTTCTCTTACCCAGGCATGTCCAAGGGGCAGCTCCCGGTGTTCTCTTACCTAGGCATGTCCAAGGGGCAGCTCCTGGTGTTCTGTCCTACCTGATGAATCTGGACATCTTGGGGCAATGTAGCAATTGCCTCATGTACACTGACAATCCTCTCCTCCTACCACCCAACACTACAACCTGTGAGCGATGCATTTATCTAGCCAAACTGGAAGCAAAGCTCTCTCAACCCAAGACTGAACTTGTCAGTCAAGAGGAGAAGGTAAACACTCGTACCACACCACACTCATCACAGTCCCACTATACCTACACCACCAAAACCCACACATAGATACACAAAAACAATCAAACAGACTCTCAATAATAACCTGCCCAAGCAACAGAGACCTCCAAAACAGAAACGCAAGCAACCTCTACCCCTCAACACAACCCAAAAGACACATAACACACAGACTCAGTGTGCCACTCAATCACAGCCCACAAGGCAAAACAACGTACCCAACACATTAGTCATAGGTGACTCTATAGTCAGGTACACTGATGTTCCACTCACCAGACTAGACAAGGAGAATGTTACTGCCAGCTGCCTGCCGGGTGCCAGGATCTGCCACATAACCCACGCACTCAGGTCACTCCACAAGTACAAATATGTCTCAGTCATTGTCCCCGTTGGTCTGAATGAGCTGAGATGTACCTCCCTGGACTACATGAAAAGAGACATGAAAGAGATCGCCAATCTTGTAATCCAGGCAGGTATGACCCTATCCCTAATTAGCATCCTACCTTTACCCAGAATGATACCGCAGTCCAAGGACAAAATGATTGACTTAAACAATTGGCTAAGCTTCTGGTGTCATTCTAAGGGGATCCAGTATCTATCTGCCTGGGATGACATGGTCGACAGGCCACGATGCTTTGCCACAGATGGCCTGCACCTGTCACCCCTGGGATGCCGGATACTGGCTAAGGCTCTTGCCGCCCCTATAGTGCCAAACCCACCACCATAGTAGGTACAGGAAACAAAAACTGAGGGTAATGCTACTCAACGCTAGAAGTCTAAACCTCAAAATGTACTCACTCGAGGCACTCCTTAAAATGGAGAACATCAATATCTGTGCTGTGACTAAAACCTGGTTGACAGAACCCACACTGTAAAAGTTGCAGACTCCAAATCTAACCTCAAACCAGTGACAAGTGGAGTACCATAGGGTACAGTCCTGAGTCCTCTTCTGTTTGCTATCTACTTCTCTGAAGTAAGGGCTAACACAGAGGGCCTCTGGCTGATGAAGTTCACAGATGACTGCAAACTAGGTGCCATAGTCGAGCCCCCAAATGATGTGGACATCCTACAGAAGGGCCTCACTGATACTGACGCCTGGAGTCAGAGCCATGGCCTCAAGCTATATGCCAAAAAGTGCATTGTCATCCCCTTTGATAAAAACTCTATTCACATGAACTACCACATACGCGGCAGTCCACTTAATGCCGAAGGTGTGATAAGAGACCTTGAGACTCAGGTGGACAGTAGTCTCTCCTTTGATAATCACATTGCCACAGTAATCAGGAAATCCTTCTACATGGCACACTTCATCACAAAAGGGTTCTCTTCCAGGAAAAAAAGAGGTCATTGTTCCCCTCTACTCGGCTCTCATTAGACCTATTATTGAATACAATGCCCCTTTTGGAATGTACCTCACAAGGTATCTGCAGCAGATGGAAAGGCAACAGAAGTACCTCACAAAGAGGATTACGGACATCAAACCAATGCCTTATGCTGACCATCTCAAAAAACTCCAACTTTACTCCATAGCATATCACCTACTTCAAGGTGATCTCTGCCTAACATACAAAGTTATGTCAAACTTAGAGCTGTTGGACATGCTACACCTAAATAAATCCCAATCCTTCAAGGATACATGCTCTAGGGGCCTAAACCTTGTCACCACAATAAATAGAATGTGCTGGAGGGATAAGATTCCTGTCACAGAGACTTTCCATACTCTGGAACAAGCTACCTATCTATGTCAAACAAAGTTACTCATTAGCACTCTTCAAGAAAAATCTTGATGAATGGATTGGAATTAGGAAATTCACCCCGGGGATCACTTCTGTGGCTCTGCTTGACAGGGGCACAGAAAAATAACTTTCTTAGGTGGCAAAAGCCAGGGAACTTTGATGGCTAGGCTTACATAGGCCCTAGGGCTGATAGCCTAGTACCTACCTATGAACCTATAAAACCTGGAAATATTATGTAATGAAGTCAGCTGTGGTGGAATTGTAAGGGTCCGGCCTAAAATATGCTGTGACATATCATTATCATATGTCCACACAATGATCCAACATACAATACATTAATGGATGTCTGAGGCAGAGATGTTCAGCAACATATCTCCACAGTGACTAGCAAAGTCCACAAGGCATGCACAGTAGCCACAACAGTACACCCCTATACAGCCAAAATGTTTACATCTACGGTATCAAATGATGCGATATAACACAACCACAATGGCACATATTATGCTTGTGAGCATGGCATAATCAATGCAGAGGAACATTTGCTCACTATAACAGGATGAGAATAAAAATATAAATAACAAAAAAGGAAAGTATGTCTACAATAAGACATATGCATTGAACAACAAACCATGCATGCAGATAACTATATCAGTGACTTGAACACAGAAATGCTGTACAATGCAAAAATGTCCAAGCAGTGCAAACATCTAACATTCCCAAGAAAGGTATATCGGAATGCATAGGAAATTAAAGCTCATTGCTAAAATCTGAAATTTCTGGTTGTGGTTTAGCAATTTTTATTGACAAACCTACTGTATTTATAGAATATTACTACAAACTAAGTGTCTGAAAAGGTCTTCAAACTCCATGTGATGTCCCTTCTCTGGGCTAGTAATCAAGGAACCTCAATACTTACCACTGACACCAGTGGGGAATGTTCACAGTGAGAAAAATAGACACACACAGTATTTTCAGATGCAACCCTCTGCACCAAGTACAATTTCTCTTAAGAAGGGAATGCACACTCTAGTCCTGGGGCTGGGTTGGGCTTTCTCTCCAGGCCCCAAATAAGACTCCCTTTAGACCACTATACAGCTGAGTCCTTACCTGGGTGTTCCAAGCCAAGTCCTCTACCACCCTCTTTGTGAAATCAATGCTCTCAGTGTCCCTGTTCAAAGTAGCTGTCACACACACTGTCTTTGAGATTTGATTTTCATACACGGTCACACACTTGGGAAATGCTGGCACAGCTTACCCACTTTGCCACCTCCTCCCAGATTATAAGGTAGATTTGCTTGCCACCAAAACACCCAGTGGCAGCTACTTTAAGGCTCTTACATTGGGTATTCAATTATACTTAGTAAAAATGATAGTGTTTAACCAAGCAGCAAGAGTTTCAGGAACATGGATCCAGAGTGCCACTAAATAAATCCAAGTACTCTTGAAGGTTACATATTTTCTAAAAGACCAGCCACAATGCAACATTTAGATATATTTAATAATAAATAATAAAACAAAAACATGAACATACTGGATATCTATTTACAAGAAAAACAGAGTTTCAGTCACAGGAAATATATAAAAAAAAACAACAGATTGAAAGACTCAGAAAAATACAGAAAAAAATACATTTAGCTAATCTCACTATATTTTCATAACCGACTGAAGAATTACTGTTCCCTAGTTACTTACTAAACTAAGGCAAGATGAACATGGATGAATGTCTTGTCAGATCCAAAACCAGAGTGCACACCTCACATCTCCGACCAGTATTCAAATAGAATTTAGTGCTGGCTACAGAATGACATCATATCTGGTCACTTGACTCTGTGTTTACCACACTATCCCCTCACTAGAAACTGAGCCAGGATCTGGTGTTGATGTTTCACAATGCACGCATAGAACTTTAGCTAACATTTATTACAGCATTTGGAAACTGTAAAACAATTCTAATGCTCCCACCCTTCCTGCAGAAACTAACAAGCTATTCTCTGCCACCCCAGGGTAGCACTGACATTGCATATCTGGCTGCAGTCAGACCTGTGAGTTAAAATCTTTATGGCCTAAACCAAGTTATTTAATTTCAGGTTATTTTTCTTAAGATTAGCTGGGCTGAGCTTAACCTCTTCCCTACCAGTATCCTTTGTTAAAATATATACATTTCATCAATTACAACAATACAGTCTGACATACATGTATATTTCTTTTCTGTCCAGCAGGACCCACTGTTGATACATTTTTAACCCAAGCAACTTTACAAATACATTTTGATATTCAAATGACATATAATTCTTTACAAACTCCAGCTAGCTATGCTGACATATGTTACGCATGCACTGCCCTACTCCCCAGGCACAGCTAGCAGTATCTCACATCATCATACTCCACATAATGGATTTTTGTCGCCATTATAGTCTGTTTACAGGAGTCTGAGCCTGAATGTTAAACACGGTTAGATTTTTGGAAACTCTGTCTAATCCTTTGGGTAGAACTCTATTACCTGGGGATTTTCATTATCCTAATGTTAATTGGGCAAATCTCAATAAAAACGCATTCTGTGAACTGGAATTTCTGGAGGTACTTGTCTACAATAACTTTATCCAGTCAGATAATTTTCCCACACATAGTCATAACTTTCTTCATTTGATTTACTTGATCATTCTGGGCTGATTAATAACACAAAGATTCTGCTACTTATTGTAATTCTGATTGTACTGCTATTGAATTTACAATTTCTAATAGTAGGATTTACATATCAACAGTTGTTCTGTGTGATTATAGCAATATGAATTATGCATAATTAGAAGTCAATACTAAGTCCACAAACTGGACTGAGGTATGCTTGAATGGTAGACTTCAGGGGAGGTGGCATCTGGTAAATATGTGTAATCAGACACTTAAGGTAATATCAACAAAAACTGTGTAAAAATAAACATGTAACTCATCTACCATGGTGGAATACTGGATTAAAGTAGTACAGAGAAAAAGCACAAATACATGAATTACAAAAGGCACAAAGCATCTGTAAACAAGGAAAAAAATCAACCATGACAAAAGGAAAATAAAAATGTTCAGGACAAAGCTAAGTGAAATGAAAAAATAGCCATCATGAGTGACTCTAAAAATGTTTTTAGACATATGTAAAAGCTATTTTTTTGCTCTCTTTGTTCCTGATGTCTATCAACCAGTAGTCCCTTTCAGTCAATTGGCCCACTTGATCCCATCACTAGGGTGAGGGTTGACTAGGAGGGAGTCATTATTCAAATACCCAACAGAAGTGATCTGAGATTTTTGCTGATTTGCAGCTTTATCCTCTGGGAGCGCTCAGTGAAGGGCCAGAGAGGGATGTATAATCGACTGACAGCACAGGCCATTCCTTCACTTCTGTAAGAGGAATTCCCACCAAGCAACACTCTCCCTCCTCTTGAAGCGTGAGTGATGTTTTTCTCCGATCTCCACCAGGAAAATTGTACTTCCCATTGTGCTCTAGAGTGTGCAAAACCCTCCCAACCCCCGCCCCCTACTCACCACTGGAGCAGTTAGTACACTGCACCTAACTGAATGACAGTTGCCTTTGTCACAGTCAGTAGTCAATCTCTCTGTGCCATGGAGCCAGGCAGAACAAGAGCTGTTCCCACTTTGGTCCTTTAGTCATTAACAACTCCATTGTTGGTTATCCATCTATACTCGGTACAATCTTTAATGAGTATTGCAGTAGCATGCTCACTCTAAGTAGTATTATTTTGTCAAACTGGACAATTAATATAGCAATGGTCCAATTAATACTTAAGACCCAGCTATTCTCAAAGGTCATGAAGACCAGCAGTTTTAGACTATAAAACCTGCACAGTGAATTTAATAACAATATTAATTAATCTGTCATTTCCTCCCTTTTGCTGCTTGAATTAACTAGCCTATTCCATGTGGTGTTAGATTAACTTTACTCGTCCTGTGGTCAATAATGATATATTTCCCCTTTCAGAATAACTGGGATAATACCATAGATAATTTGGGCAGACCCGTGAATTGGATAAAGCATTTTGAAGCTGCCTCTGCCCATTAGTTGTACATGGGCAGTTTTGTTGCAAATTTTCTATTACCCATCCATAGATCAAAGCTGTTCTTGAATATGGACAGGAATGAGCTTTGTTTCATGTGGATGAGGAGTCTGTTCCAGAGAAGTTCCAAACAGTAGAGGTCCCAGCATAAACCCTGGGGGACTTCACTGGCAACTGGTCTCTTTGTGAAGGTAGCTTCCCTTAATTTGATCTCCTGCATCCCATCTGTGAGCCAGTTGGCAGTCCAGTGGGTGATGTAAGAAGTTTATTCCCAGTATATTTAGCTTTTCTACTATGCCTGAGTGGGAGATTGTGTCAAAAGCTGTGGCCAGGTTGAAGTATGCAGTATGTACTGTTTTACCTTCATACATTGGTTTGGTGACCTATACAAAAAAAGTCAACCAGGTTGAGTAAGCATCAACCAAACTGACACGATGTTTGTAGGTTCCCTATGCCCTTAATTAATTAATTCCATGGTAAGTCTTTCTATGGCTTTGCATATGAAGCTGGTCAGACTTATGAGTCCGTAATTGCCTGAAGCTGCCCATTCTCCTTTATAGCTGTTTTCCATGCATTTGGTACAAAACCTGTATGGAGGTTGAGGTTGAACAGTGTTGTTAGGGGAGGTGGCTAAACTGTGCTTCATGTTATTTATGATGCATCTAGGGATGTTGCCAGAACCCATCAATGCAGTATTTTTAGCTTTTGATAGTAGGACTTGGTCCTATGTGAAAGTTGGAGGCATGCCAGTTTTATTTATATCTTATGGGACAGATGGAGGAGAGAGAGGGGTAAAGTTAGAGCTGAATTTATTGGCCAGTAGGTTCAGTATACCTTCAGCCTCAGTGTAGCTAACATTGTTCACAATCAGCTCAGCACATTGTTGCATTGTACTTCTGAGATTACTGACAAAACTAAAAAGAACTTGTGATTGTCTTTGTTTTAGGTACCTATTTCAGCCTCAAACTTGGCTTTGGCAGATTTTATTAAACCCCTGAGTTGTTTTTGTGTTTCAGTGATGAGGGCTCTAACATTCTTGGAATTACTCTTCTTACTTTTGGTCAAAATTCTCTTCCTTTTATAATAAAGCTTTTTGATATTATGATTGCAGTATGTGGGTTTGTTTCTATGGTTTGCCCTGTGCTTGTTCCTTTGGGGTATGGCTGCATCTATGCAGCTATTTACATGCTGGAATAGGGAGGTAGTGTATCTTTCTGCATATTCAGTGGAGTTAACTCAGTTTGGAGGGGATATAAAGTTTGCCAATGTATCACTTAGGAGTAGGTAGGTAGTTTGTCTTAAAGAAATTTCTAAAGTTACCTTGGCTGGAAGGGGGCTCTAGTTTAAATTTTTTTTTTCAAAGGAGATGGCTGTCCGGCCAGACCTAACAAGTGATGAAAATACACAAGGGATAATACAAGTTGCTCCCATATTAGTAAGGACAAGAACCTAGATGTCATTCCCCTAGTGGGTATTCTGACTAATTGTTCCAGGGCATTTGTATAAACAAAGTCCATGAATCTCTGCACTTGTGCACTAGTGGTGGTGTAGATTTCCCAGTCTATAGTTGGATAGTTTAGATCACCTAGGAAAATGATATTGAATTTGTTTAATACTGAATGAGTCTATTTCCAGTAGGCATTCTGGCTTTCTTGTGTCATAGAGGAAATTCTATAGTTAGCTAATAAATGGCACAAAACCTTTCTGATGGTTATTTGGACATAAAGCTCTAATGTATCATGTTGCTTTACCAGTGTTGATGTGATTTTTTCTGGAAAAAGATTGAAACACCTACATCTTTATTCCCCTCTTGTACAGTTGCTGGGTTAAACCTGTAGAAGACATAGCCCTGCACAGCCAAAGTGCTCTCTGCCATTGTAACCATGCCTCAGTCACTACACAAACATCTACATCCTCCACGATGAGAAGGGCTTGTAGGGAAGGGAGTTTTTTGTTTAGGCTTCTAGCATTGATGAGTAACACCTTCATATTTTTCTTTGCTTGCTTCACTATGTTGGTAGTTTTATCTGGGGATTGCCTGACAAAAGTATTATGGAGGTGGACAATCTTTTTGCCAGTAATCAAAACCCTAGAGGAGACACAAAATCGTCTGTTGATCATATCCTCCCAAGCTGAACAACACTGAATCTACTTTTAATGACACGAAAAACTAAGCCAATTATTGAAGTCAGTTAGTTTTGCTTATATTGCAGAATCTTCATTGGAGGAGGTAGAATGCCGCTCAATGCTAGGCTCACATCTGTCTGGGACACAGTCTTAGAGCTCCATCATGTCTGTCTTCGTATGCACCATAGTCCAAGGATGTACATCTCAAGCCATTGGCACCCACATGTTCTATGACAGAGTCATACTGGTACTTGTTGTTCAAGGACTTGAGTGACTGTGTGATCTGATGGATCCTGGCACCAGACAAGCAACAAACCATCACTGTCCTTGCTCAGCCAGGTAAGAGGTATATCTTACAATGGAGTCACCTATAGCAAGAATGTTTGGTTGGGTCAAATCACCTTGTTAATACATTACTATTTTCATGGAAATGTGCCACCAGAGTGGAAAATCACTAATATATTACTTGTACATAAAGGTGGAAAAACTGATATAGTACAAAATGTCCACCTCTACAGCTGTTTGATTACAGTATTAAAACAAGGCAATATGTGCACAATAGCAACTCATCTTTACCAGTAAAAACTGACCCATATACGCCTGGTTTTATTGAAGGCAGCTCTACCCTTACTAGCCTGGCTGACTTTTATGAACCTGTAATTGAAAGATTAAATCAAGGTCTCATTATGATTGTCACTTTTCTTGATTTGCTAAGGTTATAAATAGCCTGGCTCAGAATGGCATCAATAAAAGTTTTTAAGCCAGGAAAATAAGTTGATGTATTGCAAGATGGTTCCATCAGTGGCTGTCAAACAGAGATCAGAGGATTGCATTTCTAGAAAATACAGCTACGTGGATTACAGCTACTACTGCTGCACTGCAAAGTTCACTGCTGGGTCCTATCCATTTTCATTTATTTTTCCCAGTATCAACAACTGGCTCACAATGGATACCAAAATATACAGACAATAATAAAGTAAGTCATTTAATTACATGAAATGAGGATATCAACTCTATTATCAAATGTCTGTACTGTTAGGTTAATAGGTGAGTACTAGGCAGTCAGTCTGCACACCATTTCAAGTGTAGCAAAAACACCCTATTCAAAAGTTCCCTCTAGCCTCAAGGAGGGCAAGACAAGATAGACCATGGGGAGAATTTGAGGCCAATCCAATTATTTAGGTTTACCTTGAAAGTGGGAAGGGTGTTAGTCTGCTTCACGTGTAGTGTAAGTTTGTTCCAGGGATGAGGGATGTGTTGAGATATGGATGTATCACACCAACATGCCTAATTTATCTGCTGATGAATGTTTATTTATTTATTTACTTGTTTAACATTTGTATACCAGGGTGGTCCGGCTGGGCTTAGTAGCCCCTTTTCAGTGAAGGCCCAGGGAGAAAAGCTCCACATATAAGAGAAATACAATGCAATGTTATGTATACAAACCAACACTGAGTGGATACAGTCAATGATAGTTATAAATTGTTTACAATTTTACAAGAACAAAAAACTTATAGTACTACAACTAATATGCAGTAGTTACATTAGTCACAATATATTCACACGAGACAAAAAAACTCATAGGACTGAAAGTAGTAAGAAACTACTATATTAATACAGAAAATCAGCACATAGTCAAAAAATTCAGAACAACTATGGGATACTTGTTGTGTCTTTCGGCTTATCCCGGTTAGGGGTCGCCACAGTGGAACTCCGGTCCACTAATGTTTGGTAGTGGATTTTTATGTGCCGAGTTACCAGCCCTGACACACAACCTTCAATGAAGGCACACCCATTCAAGCATGCCTCCACACAGAAGACGATCTAGCTGAGAATCAAATGCGACAACGTCTTGCTGTGAGGCGACAACACTACTGCAGCACCACTACCGCGGGTATACAAAAGTAATTGTAATTGTAAAGTTTGAGAAATTTGGTTATGAGCATTAAGACATTCCATGACAATAATTTTTAGGGCTGTGGAGGAGGTGAAAAGGAAAGAGCAGAGATGGAAAGAGTTGGGGGAATGGTGAAATGATACAGCATATTAGCCTGGGGATGTGCAGCACCATGTCCAATTGTCATTTAGGTGTGTTTTAAGTAGATTGTTGAATGACATGGGGTTTTCTGTTGTGAGAATATTCTGAAGTATAGAGTTCATTTTTTTAGATTTGATTTGAATACAGTGAGTCTCCAAAGTTGTTGTTTGATTTACTGACTTTTAGCAGGAGTTTGTTACAGGATCTTAGGGGTCTATTCTTAAATGTGGGTTTGTACTAAGGTTTGCAGGGCTGGACACTTATCAGGTTGGTACATGACAAAATAGATTACTATAAGTTGGTTGAAGGATAAGAGGTTGGTTAGCTCTAGCCATTTTATTGTTGGAAAGCAACACAGTGATGGGTTCTGTTGGGAAGGTTAGCTGCATATTTGGCGATTTTGTGGTAGCAAGCCTCTAGCCTATTTAGGTCTGCTTTTCTAAGGTTTGTGAATATTGGGTTGGCATACAGTAAGGTGGAAAGAAGGAGTCGGTAAGGTAAGGTTTGATTCTGTAGAGTGAACCTAATTTGATGTGGGCTTTTTAAATAATGTGCCAAATGTTTGTCAAATTTCAGACTGCTATCAATGGTGACACCTAATAGCTTTGTTTCTGTGATTGATTCAATTACTGTGTTGTTAGAAGAGATGATTCTAAAGTACTGACTGTGGGTATTAGCTGTATTGAGGCTGTTCTGGAAGACTATTAATTTGATTTTGTTGGGGTTTAGAATGAGTTGGAAGTTGTCTAGGTAGGATTCAAAGGCAGAGAATGAATTTTGGGTAATTTCATGGAGCTGTGATGTTGAACAGATGACAGTGGAGTCATCTGCATATTGGATGTGGGTGGCAAGGCTGGAGGCAGTGTGAATTTTATTTGTAAAGAAAGAGAAAAGCAGCGGGCCTAGTATTGATCCTTGTGGGACACCGACAGTGACTATTAGCAGAGAAGAGAGATCTTTTTGCCACTTCACAGCCTGTTGGTGATTGGAAAGATAGCCGGGGGATCAGGACAGGGCTTCCTGAGATAAGTTGAGGGAGGCAAGTTCACATAAAAGCTTTTGGTGGGATAATGTGTCAAATGCTTTAGACATATCTAGAGAGATAGGAGAGACATGTTCTCTTCATTTTTGAGTTGGTTTCTGGTGTTGGTGAAGCTTAAGAGTGCAGTTGTGGTGCTATGTTTGGGATGGAAGTTGTTTTGAGAATTGGATCGCAGATATTTTGTTAGTAGATGGTTGAGTAGTTGTGCATGGATACATTTTTCCAAAATTTTAGAAAGTGGTGATAGAATGGAAATTGGCCTAGAATTAGAGAGTTCTAGTGATTATCCACCTTTGTGGATCTTTGGGATGTATTGTTCAGTGATGGATCTATTGACCAATATTGATACAGGGTAGCAGATGACATCAGCTGCCAGTTTGAGATATTCATTTGGTAGCTGGTCAGCTGTGAGTGACCTGGTCACCAAACTCTACAAAAAAACTATGAGTGAGCAATGTTCTCACTGGCCCAAGCAAGGAAACAACATGGGCAGGTACATAAGATTAAAGCAGTGATACAGTAGAAAAAAGACAATTTTTTAGAAACAACAGACTGTTTATTGGTAGGGGCGGTCTTGTCTGGGTTTAGATTCTGCTATCTATTTATTGAAGTGGGCGTACTGTTTACAATGGATTTAGTAGTAAATTGCTCCATTTATAAATTAAGATTGGTTACAGCAGAATAGCACTAAGGTTTTGATGTAGTAGTGTGCTCTGCTACTGAAATTAAAGCAATGAGAGTAGAAGACCACCAAAGTCAGGATTTGAGGAAAGAAGAAATGGCAGTTCTGCTTCGGTGCTATTGTTCTTGAGGCAATAGCCCTTCATATAGTTGTGAGAAAGCAGACTGCAGCTGGAATGATTTTGTAAGGGTGATAGGGCTTGTGTAAGCGCAAATACAGTATGCCCAAAATCCAAGTACAATTGTAATAAGAATTTTACTGCTACATTTACATTGGACAGTAAGGCCATCACAGATGTTTTGTATAAAAATTGGGCCCTTTTTTCTGGGAATACTGATTTACTGGGCAAATTGGGAAAAAAACTGTATGTGGTTTATAAACGAGACAGGTCATTTAAGAATTACTTGGAAAAAGGAACTGAGGTTGTTCCCAGAAAAAGTAAGGACATGAATCTTATGGATATGTATAAGTGTGGTTGTTGCCCCAGTGTGCATATATTTTATTGAATAATAGCTTCCAAGTAAGAGGTGAAACTTAAAATAAATTGCAATTTTTCCTGTAATTCAAGAATGGTAGTTTCTTTGGCCCAATGCAAATTATGCCCTGCATTTTATGTAGGGAACAATTCTAGGAAACTAAAGGAATGTATTTATTAGGATTTATTTGAAACTAATAATGCACTATATAAACACATTGAAAAAAGAGAACAAATATCATTTTGGGTTTTTATTATTAGAACAAGTAGTACGTGACCCATGATGTTTAATTATTAAAGAACATTTGGCAAGTTGTGAACTGAAATGGCCACTAAGGTTAGATTCTACTAGTTTCCAGAGATTAAATGAAACTTGTTTTATTAATTCTACTTTAAAGTTTAAATATTATGGTTTTTGACTATGAAAGTGCTTGAGAGACATTTTAATTGTGATCTCTTAATTGTTTAATTGATTAAACAATTTGCTTGGATTGATTGTAACGTGATCTTATTTGTGTTTTTTAAGTGGTTTGTAATGTTCTGCGGAAGTTCCATTTAGAAGAAAGAAAAGCACTTCACATTTTAATAAAGATGTTCCTGGTTTTATTGGATTAGTTGTTGTTTGCACACCTCAGCAAGTGTGTGGTTATTGGAGTTTGTTTGCTACTTGCTTAGTAATTTGGTGTGTTCTGTGGAATTTTCTTTATTCAGATTCTCCTTCCATCTGCCTTTGATGTCCTCTTGACTGGAGAGCAGGTTGTTGCTGGCAATCCTTATGCAGGGTGTCTGATGACTATATCTTCCTATATTTGCCTTGCAACCTGATAGAGTTTTGTTTTACCATCTACTGAGTTATTTTCAGAAGCTGGTAGGGTGCTTCTTCTGTTTTGTTCTTTGCTATTATAACTACTCTCTTAGCCTGTTTGTTAGCCAACCAGTATTGGCTTTTAGCCTAGTCCATATTTCTCTCTCTCACTTTTTCCTCCACCACTTTTTTTTTTTTTTTTTGGTGACATATTGGACTTCTAGATTTTACCACCAGCTTTCCTTATGCACCTAATTTCCATACCTGGCTAAGCTGAATATCTGTTCTATAGTCCTCACACATGCTGTTTTTGGCAAGTTGACTGGTTTTATGTCCAGCTTTTGCTCAACAGAGCTATCCCAGGTAACCCAAACCAGGCAACTGGGCACAGGTTGGCCAGTAGCTTTTTGATCCAGGGCTGCTGGAATTTATGGTAGGTACACACTAGCCAATTGAGCACATGGACCCCCTCTTACCATTAGCATGAGTCCCTGGCGTAGGTTGGAGGAGGCTGTGTCCTCAATCCACTTATCACTGGCAATAAAAAATACCCTTACTCATTTTTGTGACATTAATCAGAGTGACCAGATCACCTGGATCTAAATTTTAAATCATCAAGTGGCTAGCCCTTACACGGCACATGGTCTGTGATCCATGTTTTCCTATCTAGAGGATACTACACACCACAGTTATTGCCCATAACAGTTGGTCTATACAATTCTTCCCCCAATAGGCACCTTCTAGAATCTGTACTGCTGCCAACAACTCCATTGTTGGTTGAGATTTGAGGTGGAAACATCCAGAATATATATATGGAGGAATCTCACAGAGACACAGGAAGAACATACAAACTCCACAATGATGTTTGCCGGCGGTCAGGATCAAGCCTTGTACTTTGTGCATGGGAGAAGAAGACCTTAACCACAGAAAGTACCAACAATAGTACAGATTTAACCATTGTGCCAACTGTGTCTTTTCTATATATGTATGCTTCTCTGCAAATGATCAGTGGCCATTGTGTTCTACTAACTGATCATCCATATATTTGAATTTATATTTATTTATTTGTAGGTTATCTCATGATCATATAAACACTGCAGGATTGCTGGTTGTGCAAGATTATTGGAGGTTTCTCCTTTTCCCAGTGTTGTGTGACCATAGATTTAGTTTATATAAGAAACAGGTTGCAGGGGCGGCTCCCCCTGCATAATCAGGATGCACTAAGACTCCCCTTATTCCAGCAAAAAATTATGTTTTCAACTACTGCAGTGGTAGTGCATGTGAGTTATGTTGTCCATCAGTTAAAAGGAAGATGCTGATTTGTGACCATATGGTTTGCAATAACTCATAGGGGAAGCATATTTTTTTCATTTAACCAATAAAAAAGGTAAGATTTTGCTAAATGCCATGAAAAAATAACTGATAACCTATCAGAAAGAACAGTGCAGGAAACTACAGAGAATACCAACATGTAAATACAATTTTATTGAGCAAATAACAATGTATAAGTAATACAAATGTATTGAGTGCCTTCATCTCCAAGTGAATTGTGACTTCATCAGATTGTGGTGTGAATTTAAAGATTTGATTACTGTGTGTGTTTCATTTCAATGAAATCTCAGTTCATTTGGAGATGAAAGCTCTCAATAAATCTGTATTATTTAGATGCTGGGATTCTCTGTGGTTCAACCAACAGAGAAACTGCTGAAAGAATGCACATAAAAATAATAACCTCTGACTGCCTTCTAAAGAAAGGAAAAACTAAAGCATGTAAATCTTCCACACACATTCTCTGTGGTTTCCTGCAAAACAATATTATTTTCCTTTGACACTGATGTGTGATGATCATACACACTATTATTACAGTCAAGGTCAAGGAAGCATGGCTTTGTTTATACATCATGTTAGCTAGCTAAAACACAGGAAGGTGTGCGATAACAGCACACAGGTTCCTGCAAAGGGAAAAATAAGCAGAGGTCTTGACAATCAGATATAACTAAACTATCAAAAGGATACAAAACCACAAGGTATTACACTCAGAATGCTGTTAAATGACAACATACATCTGTATGCAAACAAAAGCACAGCATAAATCAGAGAAATTAAGTGTACTTTAGGCAGCAAGAAAACTTAAAAATCATAAGTCAGGACACTTGATGGAGGTACTTGTCACCCGTCTTGTGTAACTAGTTGAGATGAGAAGGCTTGTGTATTCGCTTATATACTTTATTACATACAAACAATTCAGGATTGATAGCAGTAGCATAAAATGTAAACAAACTGACTACTGCACATACATACATGCTTACACCTCTGCAGCTCACTACAAAATGGCAGACTTGCTTGCACAAGCTCAGTATTTATATACATGTGCTAGCTCACTAGAAAGCTTCTTAAAGGTACATACACACTCTGATCTACATCCTCCCTCTTTACTGAGCTGCCTTGCAATGATAATGACATTTGAATAGGCATGCAAATTATATAGACAATAATGAATAAACAACATTCATTTCCAAGTTGCCATGCATCTGGAACATGGTCTGAAAATGCGACCTGATCTAGTAATGTAGCAGTTAGGACTGGGTTTAGCAACAGGGATAGTTATTGGTGAATGATCTGCTTTAGGACTCTCGGGGATATTCTCAGGAACAGGGATATTTGTTGGAATGTCCTCTGGAGCTGCAACATTGGATAAGTCACTCTGAGAACTAGTGTCTTTATCACAGGCAAAATGCTTCAATTCTGGCTCAAACACCAGTACCAAATGTTTCTGATTCATTCTAAATTCTACTCCTTGCGATTCCATGATGTACGATCTCGTCTCTGGACATAAACTTTTCATGACTCCAATCTGAACAAAACCTTTTGCTGTCTGCATCCACTATCTCCCCTTCTTGTAAGGGATTGAGTGGTTTGCTGGTCTTATCATAATAGGATTTTGGGACAAACACTTTTTCAGGAGTTGAGCTTTCACTGCTTTGTTGTTCTTTGCACATGGAGCCAATAAATTGCTACTGATTGATGGTGTGGTTCTGGTTTGTCTTGACATAAGTCTCTAGGTTGGTGAACTAAGATGATTATTGCAAGAAATGTTTCTGAGATTCATGAGATTCAGAAAAACATCAGCATTTTTTGTTTCGACTTCTCTAACAACTGTTTTGCACTTTGAGCTGCACATTCTGAAAAAACATTTGACTGTGGGCACTGTGGGCTCGTAACATGCACAAAATCCCACTCTTCAGGAAATCTCGAACTGCTGACTTGTAAACTGTGCAACATTGTCAGAAATAAATTTGTGTGGACTACCATGGACAGAAAAATGTCTCAACAACTTAGTAATGACAGTACTGGATGTGAGATTAGGAAGTAGGTCAATCTTGAACCAATTTGAATAAGAGACTACTAACATCAAGTAATGTTGACCATTCCATTCAAAAATATCTCAACTACTGTAAATCAAGGTAGTTCAGGAATCTGGTTTAGCTGAAGTGGCTCTTTCTGTTGATGTGATTTAGTACTATTACAAACAGAACAAGATGAAAGTACTGCCTCAATATCTCTTGACAGAGAAGGCAAAAATACTAGTCCTCTCACCCTACTTTTGGTAGAATCAGTTCCTGGGTGGCCACGATGCAAGATGTTAATATACTCTTGTTGCAAGGATTTTTGGAACAATCACTTTTGGACCTTTCATGGTGATACCATTGTCAGACAAAATCTCATCTCTGTAGGGAAAATATGGTTGCGCTTCTAGTGGTAAACAAGATTGCTTTGATGGCCATCCTCGACTAATAAAATGGTTCAGCTGCTGGAGAATTGGATCTGAAGCTGTATAAGTTCTAAGCTCATCAAGATGTGTGGAAGTAAAATTTCTCACTTCCTTGACTTCAAAATCAAGTTTCTCATTTTCATGCTGTTCAGTGTTTTTCGAGGGCGATCTGGATAAAGTATCAGCAAGATAAAGAAGTTTGCCTTTTGTGTAAACAAGATTGAAATTATACTTTTACTATTTCAACATCTTGCATTGCAATTTTGCAGGAGCTCTGTGCACAGGCTTTCTCAAATTAGTGACTAGAGGTTTGTGGTCAGACTTAATTTGAATAGGTGGGCCATAAATATAGTCATGGAACGTCAAACATGCAAACACAATTGATAAAAGCTCTTCCTCTATCTGTGCGTACTACATCTTGGTTTGGGTTAGAGTTCTCGAAGCATAGGCTACTGGTCTACCCTCCTGAAGAATGACTGCACCAAGACCAGACTTTGAAGCATCACAGGAAAGAGTCACTGGTTTGTTAACATCAGACTGGCAGTTCGCTGTTTCAGGACATCAAATTGTGTTTGGTGTTGTTCCAACCAGGACCGGCTTGCATCTTTGCATGTCAACTCTCTTAATGGTGTTGAAAATTGGATCAAATCTGAGAAGAACTTGCCTAGATAGTTAACCATACCAAGAAAATGTTGTAGGGCTTGGACATTGTCTGGTGCTGGCATCTCAAGAATTTCTGTTTGCTTGGAAGGATCTGGTCGTAAGCCTGAACTAGGAAACAAATGACCAACATAAGTAACGTCTTGTAGCCTGAATTTGCATTTCTGAGGATTCAGCTTACAATTCACTTCACAAGCTCATTCTAGAACTTTCCTGAGGTTTCTATCAAGTTCGACTTCACCATTGCCTCCTACCAAAATATCATCTGCTATATTAGCACATGGATAGCCAGAAAAAATTTGTTTCATTGCATACTGAAAGCCTTCACTGACAAAATTTATCCCACATGGGATTACCAAAAATCTGTACCTGCCAAAAAGAGTACTGAAAGTGGTTAGGAATGAAGATTTTTGATCAAGTAAAATTTGCCAAAATGAACTTTTTGCATCTAAGACAGAAAAAACAGTGGCATTTGGCATAAGAGCAACTTCTTCGACTGTATGCATTGGATGATGAGGTCATTTTAGTGCTTTGTTCAAGTCTCATGGCTCAATACATATTCTAATATCATCTGAGCTTTTCTTATGAGCAACCACCATGGAAGATACCCATTGTCTTGGTTCTTCTACTGGACAAATAACTCCTTTGTTGCACCATTCTGTTTAGCTCAGCTTTGACTCTACCCTACATAGCTACTGGAACTTTCCTTGCTGGTCTGATGACTGAGCTGACTTCAGGGTCTAATTTCATGGAGTACACAACTGGGAGTTTGCCTAGTTTGTCTTTGAAAAGATAAGCATAGGTAGAAAAAATAGACTGGGTGAAATTAGAACAGATATCTTTTAAGCTTATATGGTGGACTTTCTTATTAAATGAAACCAGTCCCATTTCCAAACTGTTTCTGAGGCCTAATAATAACTGTACCTGCCTTTTGACTATATCAAATTGCAAGTCGTAGAGTAATATGAAAGCACTACTGAGCCTTCGGTCTGAATTTCTTCACCACCATAAGCAACAAGCTTCGCACACAGCCAAATCAAGCTTCTCTCCAGCTTTTACTCAAGCAAATGTTTCTGCTGACATAGCTTTACACTTTGAACCAGTATCAGCTTTGAGCTCTATGAGTCTCCCATTAATCTGAACAGTACAAAATACTTCATTCTTTGCTCACAAATCTACCGCATTGACTGTTTCACTAAGCACAAACACACCATCAACATAAAAAGGAGGGTTACAGCTTTCTAATTTATCAACTTGTCTCTTTGAATATAGTGTTTTAACAAAACAAAATCTTTGAAAATTATTCCACTTTTTACATGTGTGGCACTGCTGACCAAAAACTAAGCACTTTTCTCTTTTAGACTCATGATTTCCAGCACAGGTATGACAGTTGACTATGAGACTAGGTGAGGTCACATGCTTTGAGTTTGCTGACTCACCCTTGTGCTTCACTGAGCATGTCCACTTTACAGAGCATGCCTTGGACTTTGTTAGAAAGGTTCTGGGTTTCACTGAAGTAAGCACAGGTTTTGCTAGAGAGGACCAGGGCGTAGCTGTGCCCTTAGGCTTGTATCTTTAAACCACATGCTGCATACTATTAACATTAGCTTTGGAAGGTGATGAAAGCATACGTTTCTTATTAGTAAGCATGTTTATGTGCTTTTCTGTGAGTTCATATATTTGACACATCTCTATGGCCTTAATCAAAGTTAAGCACAAGAACGAAATCCTCTGCAAGTACGACTGGTGGAAGGCAAAAAACATACATAACAAGAAAAAAAGTGGCCAGCACCAAGCATCAGTGTGAAAAACAGCACAAATAAACCGTAAAGTTTACCACACAAGATTTATTAATTAAATAAATCCCAGACCAGTTTCAGCCCAAAAGCTGTCATCAGTGGGAAAAAATAGTTGTGACATAAGCAGTTCACCACACATATTTATTAGGTTAGCCCTCGAATAAGAGTTCTTCCCTTGGTTCAGATGGTTTCTTGTGTGAAAAAAATATAAACATATGAAATAAGCAATATAAATAAACATTATAAATACAAAAACATAATAATATGTCAAAAAAATGTTATAAATGATCATTCAAACCAGACAAAACCAGAGCACCCAGTTTGATGATCCAATACTTCTCTTTTTTTTAGAATAGAATGCCATCCTTGTTTGTTGGATCTGTCACCATGGACCTTGTTAATTATCGTGAACTGAAATCTGGCAGAATTGTGGTGTAGACAGTGTCTGTATAGACCATTGGTATCCCTTTTAATTCTCATGTCACTTCGATGTTCGGACATTCGCAGTCTGAGTGGTCATGATGTCTGGCCAACATAGAAAGCAGCACATGTACATATCGCAAGATACACAACCCAATCACTATTGCAGTTCCCAAAAAATTTCATGTCATATACATGGTTTGTGTTTCTACTAGAAAACTGTTTGGATGTGAAAATGTATGGACAAGAGGAACAATGTCCACAAGTGTATGTTCCCCAAAGCCTATCCCCCATCATAGTCAATTGGTGGCATCCAATGCTTCCGGAACTGACTCTTTTGAAATGGGAGAAGAAAGAACCTAATGTTTTGCCTCTTCTGTATCCATACTGACAAGTAGGTCCCAAAAGAGATGTCAATTCATCATTGGCACCAAGAATATTCCAATGTTTGGAAATTATATTTTTAATCATATTGATATTGCGTCCATATGTAGTAATGAATCTGATGATATCCACCTGTTCAGCTTGGGTTTTCTCCTTATATGTCAAGAGTGATGTTCTGTCCGAGTTGGATGCCACCTGCCTAGCATCCTGGATGTCAAATTCTGTATAGCCCTTAGCTCTAAATCTGCCTACCAAGTCATGCTGAGATTCCATATAATCCATTTCTGAGGAACAAATCCTTCTTATTCTGAGGAACTGGGATTTGGGGATATTCTGAATGATGTAGCTGGGATGCATGCTGGTGGCATGTAACAAGTTGTTATATTGGGGGTATTTCCGGAACGTTTTAGTTTTCAATGTATCATCTGGATTCCGAGTGATGGTGACATCCAGAAAGTTGATCTCACATAAATCACAAGTCAGTGTGAATTCAATACCCCATTTGTTTTGATTTAAATATTGCATAAACCCCAATAGATATTGTTGATCGGAACGCCAAACCAGCCAACAATCATCCAGATATCTGCGCCAAACATCCAGTTCCTCAATATATATATTGTGTGTAGAGTCGTAAATCAACTGTTCCTCAATGTATCCCATGAAGAGGTCTGCATAAATGGGAGCAAAAGATGCTCCCATAGCACTACCCCTAATTTGCCAAAAGCATTCTCCCTGAAAATGGAAAACATTTTTGTCCAGAACATGCTCAGCCATGCAGACCAAAAGTGTGTTGAATCCAACCAGGTTTAACTGTGCTCTATCTAGCCAATATTTGAGGGTTTCAAGTCCCACCCAGTGTGGTATGTTGGTGTACAGGGCCTTGACATCCAGAGTGCACAGTAACCATCCTGGTTCAAGTTTGGCGTCTGAAACCAATTGTAAGAACTGAGTAGTATCTTGTATCCTGGCACGAATCATTCCAAGTAATGGTTTAAGATATACTGTCAAGAATTCGGATAAAAGTTCAGTTAAGGAACCAATACCCGGAACAATTGGTCTTGCAGGGGGTTTACTGAGGGATTTGTGTATCTTGGGTAAAAGATAAAGTATTTGCTTCTGTGGATCCTTCACTGTGAGATGTGTCTTGACAGATTCAGATATGATACCTTCTGAAGCTGTCAAATTCAAAAACTTGTCAATTTCCTGCTTAAAGTTAGGCGTCGGGTCAATAGGCATCTTCATGTAATTGGAAGGGTTAGACAATTGCTTATTTCCCTCCCCCAGATAATAATCTGTATCCATGATGACAGTGGCCCCACCCTTATCCGCCTGTATGATGACAATGTTTTTGTTGTCTCTTAATTCTTGTAGTGCCATTTGCTCAGCATTGGATAAATTATGTTTCAAAGGGAAGAACTGACCCAAACTGAAATGAATATCTTTAAGAACAGCCTGTTGCAAAATGCCAACATGTTTATTCATGGGTGGAATAAAATCAGATTTTAAGAATCTGAATTTACTAAATCTTTGAGACCGTTCCATAGACCCAAATAATAATTTGAGATTAATTCTGCGACAAAAGCTGTTAACATCAGTAACAATATCAGACTCGTCCACAAAACCCCCTGGCATATAGTTCAAACCTTTACTCAAAAGTTTCTTTTGGTCATCAGTTATGACAGTCCTAGAAGTATTCAAAATATTATAGTCTATTGAGTCATAAACACTTGGAGCAAGCCCTCTATAGTGTCTATCTTGGTGTTTTCTGTGTTTTCTCCTGCCCCTCCTCCTGCCATGTTTAAATGGTGGGTATGGCTTCTTTGTTTTTTGAGGACCGGAAACTCCCTAGTGTTGGCCACATCAGTGTCTGTAGTGAATGATTCTTCTGTGGATGTGCTGCTGTGTGTGTTAGAGGACCCTCTCAGGATAGATCTGGGTCTCTTTTTATTTCTGCCCCCCTGTGACTTGTCTAGTTTCCATGAACCTAACTGTTTTGGGTATATCAAAAGGTCTACCCCTTTGGTAGTCGGTTAAGTCCCTGTTGAATTTCTTGATTTTTTTATCCTTAATCTGTTGTTCAAAAAACAAGTAGTTCCTTTGACAGTCTGCTGAGACAGATGGAATACTGTGGGTGTCCCTCATGAGTTTTGAGCTCCCCACATAAATCCCTAACCTCATTAGTTTTAGTTTCTATGATTCATTCATAGTATGAGCTGAGAATCCGTACTAATGACATAGAAGCCTGTTGTTGAGCTTGATACTATTATTGTGTCAAGAGATCATCTATCTTGCCCACAAGTGGTTGAATTTTGATTCTTAAACCCCTTGGGGTGATGTCTTTTTTCATGTAGGCCTTGAATAGCCTCAAATGCCAAATATTTGTTCGCAAACTTTTCATGCCTTTACTCAGCCTATTAAAAGCAGAGTTGCAGCCGTCTACTGGATCCATTTGTTGTTCAGTACCATTATCATTGGATGTACCAAAAACTCCAATGTCATTTTTATTGGCACACAGGCCCTTGAGTATCATATCCAGATCTATGACAATAAGCTGCCCACCATTGCAACAGATCTATTCAGATACAAAAAAAAAACACCAAAAAATTGGCTGAGTTGCTAGAAAAACACCAATAGGTAGAGAAGTTCAGCAAAAAGTCAAAGGTACCACTAGTTTTGTACTCATATAGAGAATTCCAAACAAAACCACAAATTGAATTGAAATCACCAGAGACTGTCCGACCCTCAATGAGGAGACCATAAACCTTAAATGTAAAAGTAGTCCAAATAAAGGAATAACTAAACAATTGTTATGAAAATGAATAAAATATCTTAAAGGATATGGTCCCACATATATATTAATTACTAATTAGAGCTTTTTAAATATATGTTACACAGATGGATCTCAAATATGAATATTAATGAGTATCAACACTATAACTGAGATAATCATGAGGGAAAAATATATACGTATATGTGTAAATATGTCACTATGCCTGATATCCAACCAACCTATAGGACTCTTGTCTCAAAATAGAAGTATTAATATATTTGAAACATAATATATGTCTTGTAGGATCATTAATAGGCAACAAATAGAACTTAACAGTACGACGTGGTTAATATGACCATGTATACTCCTGAAAAGTATGTTGGACAAAATATCTTATCCAAATAGGCAAAATTGTTGATCCTTACATCATATTTATGAACACATGTTGGTCAGGGCTGCCCTGCATACAAGTATGTATAAGGTCACTGAAGGGACTCATACACCCAAATGAACCTAAAACTAGATATGCCCAAAATAGATAGATCAATAGTCATAGGTCCAATAACCACATTGCAAAATCTACAACAGAATCGAAAAATCTAATAACCAAAAAAAACAGGCACACATATGTTCATATATGGATTAAAGTTAACATAGATCAATCCAAACAGTCAGATAATTGGCCATCAACACTTGAAGTATTGAAATAAAAAATCCCAGTTGTTAATATATGCAAAAATAAAATAAAATAGCATCCAACCCATTGCTAGACTGACCAAATATATTTGTGGTTGCCAGAATCCCATTATTCAAATATGACAGTCCTGATATGTGCTTTCAGTAATGGTAACCAACAATCCGTCACCATTAATAAAATATTCATTTGCTTCGTACATTGTCAATAGGGTCAAAATCTAAAGTACTAAAGTGAAACACATAATTACATATGAACAAAGGGAAGATAGTACCACAGAAAATGTCCAACAATGCTGAAACAATTGTCCCAAATAGCATAGTCAAGAAGAAATTATGTAAATACTAAATGTGTCCAGAAAACTGAACCGATATTCCATTCTCTCCTTGCATGACCCAATATGATTGAATCCGACCAAAAAAGAGCTTAATAAAAAGAGATGTCCGTTGTATTCAGCCAAATGCCAATGCCAAACAGTTAGTAAGCACTCATTCGTTTCATCAATAAAGCACTAACAATGTTCCCCAATAATGGAAAAAATATTCCCACTATGAAAGGCAAAACTTCACCACAATTCTGAATCCAAAACCCCAAGTTGAGAAATGGTTTTAGCCATAAAATAAAACGATCAGTACCTTAATACCAATAATCCAAAATGGCGTCCGCAAACGCCTAAGACCATCCAAGTTGTGAATATAGTACATAAGATGCTGATTCTTGTTACAAACACCAAACAAAAGACCATAGTCCATGTAGAGACAATCCATGAAACATGATAAACCCATTATCCAAGAGAAACTAAGGCGCTGTAAACCATATTATACATCCAGTATCAGGGAACACCTCCACTACAGACACCGACCGTGCCAACACTGAGAGAGTAAACAGCAGAGCAGGAAGTGAAGCACAAGAACAAAATCCTCTGCAAGTACGACCGGTGCAAGGCAAAAAACATATCTAACAAGAAAAAAAGTAGCCAGCACCAAGCATCAGTGTGAAAAACAGCACAAATATGTCATGTCTAACTAAATGTATCTGTAATTTTTCATTGTGGAGCTTTTCTCCCCGGGCCTCTGCTGAAAAAGGGCCTTTTCGGCTCAGTCAGACACTCCCGGTTAACAAATGTAAAATAAATAAATAAACCGTAAAGTTTACCACATAAGATTTATTAATTAAATAAATCTCAGACCGAGGCTTTCATCAGTGGAAAAAATAGTTGTGACATAAGCAGTTCATATTAATATGTTTTATATTTTTTCACACAGGAAACCATCTGAACCAAGGGAAGAACTCTTATTGGAGGGTTAACCTAATAAATATGCATGGTGAACTACTTATGTCACAACTATTTTTTCCCACTGATTTCATGGGTCATCTCTACATGGACTATGGTCTTTTGTTTGGTGTTTGTAACAAGATTCAGCATCTTATGTACTATATTCACAACTTGGATGGTCTAGGCATTTGCGGACGCCATTTTGGATTATTGGTATTAAGGTACTGATCGTTTTATTTTATGGCTAAAACCGTTTCTCAATTTGGGGTTTTGGATTCAGAATTGTGGTGAAGTTTCACCTTTCATAGAGGGAATATTTTTTCCATTATTGGGGAACATTGTTAGTGCTTTATTGGTGAAACAAATGAGTGCTTACTAACTGTTTGGCATTGGCGTTGGCATTTGGCTGAATACGACGGACATTTCTTTTTATTAAGCTCTTTTTTGGTCGGATTCAATCATATTGGCTCATGCAAGGAGAGAATGGAATATCGGTTCAGTTTTCTGGACACATTTAGGATTTACATTGTTTCTTCTTGACTACGCTATTTGGGACAATTGTTTCAGCATTGTTGGACATTTTCTGTGGGACTATCTTCCCTTTATTCATATGTAATTATGTGTTTCGCTTTAGTACTTTAGATTCTGACCCTATTGGCAATGTACGAAGCAAATGAATATTTTATTAATGGTGACGTATTGTTGGTTACCATTACTGAAAGCACGTCAGGAGTGTCATATTTGAATAATGTATTAACAGGGATTCTGGCAACCATGAATATCTTTGGTCAGTCTAGCATTGGGTTGGATGTGGTTTTATTTTATTTTTGCATATATTAACAACTGGGATTTTTTATTTCAATACTTCAATGTTGATGGCGAATTATCTGACTGTTTGGATTGATCTATGTTAACTTTAATCCATATATGAACATATGTATGCCTGTTTTTTTTTTGGTCATTAAGTTCGTCGATTCTATTGTAGATTTTGCAATGTGGTTATTGGACTTATGACTATTGGTCTATCTGGAAACTGAATGATAACAGGGATACTCAATATTCGAATGAATCCCTAACAGGGGTCCTGTTTGGAATATAATTAGTGTGTTGATATCACTTTGAATTGTATTCTCAACTTTGGGGAAAGTTAAAAAATACACATAGGTGCCACTTTGCAGTCACCATACATTTCATTGAAGTGCTTTGGTACATTGGTATATGATTTTGGGCATATCTAGTTTTAGGTTCATTTGGGTGTGTGAGTCCCTTCAGTGACCTTATACATACTTGTATGCAGGGCAGCCCTGACCAACATGTGTTCATAAATATGATGTAAGGATCAACAATTTTGCCTATTTGGATAAGATATTTTGTCCAACATACTTTTCAGGTGTATACATGGTCATATTAACCACGTCATACTGTTAAGTTCTATTTGTTGTCTATTAATGATCCTACAAGACATATATTATGTTTCAAATATATTAATACTTCTATTTTGAGGCAAGAGTCCTATAGGTTGGTTGGATGTCAGGCATAGTGACATATTTACACATATACGTATATATTTTTCCCTCATGATTATCTCAGTTATAGTGTTAATACTCATTAATATTCATATTTGAGATCCATCTGTGTAACATATATTTAAAAAGCTCTAATTAGTAATTAATATATATATGGGACAAGATCATTTAGGATATTTTATTAATTTTCATAACAATTGTTTAGTTATTCCTTTATTTGGACTACTTTTACATTTAAGGTTTATGGTCTCCTCATTGAGGGTCGGACAGTCACTGGTGATTTCAATTCAATTTGTGGTTTTGTTTGGAATTCTCTATAAGAGTACAAAACTAGTGGTACCTTTGACTTTTTGCTGAACTTCTCTACCTATTGGTGTTTTTCTAGCAACTCAGCAAAATTTTTGGTGCTTTTTTTGTATCTGAATAGATCTTTTGCAGTGGTGGGCAGCTTATTGTCATAGATCTGGATATGATACTCAAGGGCCTGTGTGCCGATAAAAATGACATTGGAGTTTTTGGTACATCCAATGATAATGGTACTGAACAACAAATGGATCCAGTAGATGGCTGCAACTCTGCTTTTAATAGGCTGAGTAAAGGCATGAAAAGTTTGCAAACAAATATTTGGCATTTGAGGCTATTCAAGGCCTACATGAATAAAGACATCACCCCAAGGTGTTGAAGAATCAAAATTCAACCACTTGTGGGCAAGATAGATGATATCTTGACACAAGAATGGTATCAAGCTCAACGACAGGCCTCTATGTCTTTTGTACGAATTCTCAGCTCATACTATGAACGAATCATAGAAACTAACACTAATGAGGTTAGGGATTTATGTGGGGAGCTCAAAACTCATGAGGGACTCCCACAATATTCCATCTGTCTCAGCAGACTGTCAAAGGAACTATTTGTTTTTGAAAAACAGATTAAGGATAAAAAATCAAGAAATTCAACAGGGACTTAACCGACTACCAAAGGGGTAGACCTTTTGATACACCCAAGACAGTTAGGGTCATGGAAACTAGACAAGTCACAGGAGGCAGAAATAAAAAGATACCAAGATCTATCCTGAGAGGGTCCTCTAACACACACAGCAGCACATCCGCAGAAGAATCATCCACTACAGACACTGATGTGGCCAACACTAGGGAGTTTCCGGTCCTCAAAAAACAAAAAAGCCATACCCACCATTTAAACATGTCAGGAGGAGGGGCAGGAGAAAACACAGAAAACACCAAGATAGACACTATAGAGGGCTTGCTCCAAGTGTTTACGACTCAATAGACTATAATATTTTGAATATTTCTAGGACTGTCATAACTGATGACCAAAAGAAACTTTTGAATAAAGGTTTGAACCATATGCCAGGGGGTTTTGTGGACGAGTCTGATATTGTTACTGATGTTAACAGCTTTTGTCGCAGAATTAATCTCAAATTATTTTTTGGGTCTATGGAATGGTCTCAAAGATCTGGTTAATTCAGATTCTTAAAATCTGATTTTGTTCCACCCATGAATAAACATGTTGGCATTTTTCAACAGGCTGTTCTTAATGATATTCATTTCAATTTGGGTCAGTTCTTCCCTTTGAAACATAATTTATCCAATACTGAGCAAATGGCACTACAAGAATTAAGAGACAACAAAAACATTGTCATCATACAGGCAGATAAGGGTGGGGCCACTGTCATCATGGATACAGATTATTATCTGGGGGAGGAAAATGAGCAATTGTCCAACCCTTACAATTACATGAAGATGCCTATTGACCCAACACCTAACTTTAAGCAGGAAATTGACAAGTTTTTGAATTTGGCAGCTTCAGAAGGTATCATATCTGAATCTGTCAAGACACATCTCACAGTGAAGGATCCACAGAAACAAATACTTTATCTTTTACCCAAGATACACAAATCCCTCAGTAAACCCCCTGCAAGACCAATTGTTTTGGGTATCGGTTCCTTAACTGAACCTTTATCCGAAATCTTGACAGTATATCTTAAACCATTACTCGGCATGATTCGTGTCAGGATGCAAGATACCACTCAGTTCTTACAATTGGTTTCAGACACCCAAATTGAACCAGGATGGTTGCTGTGCACTCTGGATGTCAAGGCCCTGTACACCAACATACCACACTGGGCGGGACCTGAAGCCCTCAAATCTTGGCTAGATAGAGCACAGTTATACCTGGTTGGATTCAACACACTTTTGGTCTGCATGGCTAAGCATGTTCTGGACAAAAATGTTTTCCATTTCCAGAGAGAATGCTTTTGGCAAATTAGGGGTACTGCTATGGGAGCATCTTTTGCTCCCATTTATGCAGACCTCTTCATGGGATACTTTGAGGAACAGTTTATTTATGACTCTACACACAATGTATATATATATATATATATATATATATATATATATATATATATATATTGAGGAACTGGATGTTTGGCACAGATATCTGGATGATTGTTGGCTGGTTTGGCGTTCCGATCAACAGTATCTATTGGAGTTTATGCAATATTTAAATGAAAAAAAACGGGGCATTGAATTCACACTGACTTGTGATTTATGTGAGATCAACTTTCTGGATGTCACCATCACTCGGAATCCAGATGATACATTGAAAACTAAAACATTCCGGAAATACCCCCAATATAACAACTTGTTACATGCCACCAGCATGCATCCCAGCTACATCATTCAGAATATCCCAAAATCCCAGTTCCTCAGAATAAGAAGGATTTGTTTCTCAGAAACGGATTATATGGAATCTCAGTATGACTTGATAGGCAGATTTAGAGCTAGGGGCTATAGAGAATTTGACATCCAGGGTGCTAGGCAGGTGGCATCCAATTCGGACAGAACATCACTCTTGACATACAGGGAGAAAATCCAAGCTGAACAGGTGGATATCCTCAGATTCATTACTACATATGGACGCAATATCAATATGATTAAAAATATAATTTCCAAACATTGGAATATTCTTGGTGCCAATGATGAATTGAAATCTCTTTTGGGACACACTTGTCAGTACGGATACAGAAGAGGCAAAACATTAGGTTCCTTCTTCTCCCATTTCAAAAGAGTCAGTTTCGGAGGCATTGGATGCCACCAATTGACTATGACGGGGGATAGGCTTTGGGGAACATACACTTGTGGACATTGTTCCTCTTGTCCATACATTTTCACATCCAAACAGTTTTCTAGTAGAAACACAAACCGTGTATATGACACGAAAGTTTTTGGGAACTGCAATAGTGATTGGGTTGTGTATCTTGCGACATGTACATGTGCTACTTTCTATGTTGGCCAGACATCATGACCACTCAGACTGCGAATGTCCGAACATCGAAGTGACATGAGAATTAAAAGGGATACCAATGCTCTATACAGACACTGTCTACACCACAATTCTGCCAGATTTCAGTTCACGATAATTGACAAGGTCCATGGTGTCAGATCCAACAAACAAGGATGGCATTCTATTCTAAAAAAAAGAGAAGTATTGGATCATTAAACTGGGTGCTCTGCTTTCGCCTGGTTTGAATGATCATTTATAAAAAACATTTTGACATATTATTATGTTTTTGTATTTATGTTTATTTATATTGCTTATTTTTTCACACAGGAAACTATCTGAACTAAGGGAAGAACTCTTATTTGAGGGCTAATCTAATAAATATGTGTGGTGAACTGCTTATGGCAGAATTATTTTTTCCCACTGATGAAAGCCTTTGGGCTGACACCGGTCTGGGAATTATTTAATTAATAAATCTTATGTGGTAAACTTTACGGTTTATTTGTGCTGTTTTTCACACTGATGCTTGGTGCTGGCCACTTTTTTCTTTTTTCTTAATCAAAATTAAATCACTGTCTCAAAGCAAAATCTTTCCAACTGCACCATCTTTAACACCATACACAAGCCTGTCTTTTATCAGCTCATCCCTTAATGCACCAAATCTGCACATTTTAGCCTTATTTCTCAAGTCAGTTAAATATGCTGCAAAAGTGTCACCAGGCTTTTGATCTCTTGTGTAAAATAAGTACCTTTCCATAGTAATATTCATTTGGAGGTTACACATTTCTTTAAGTTTACATTTTAAGCACTCTGGGTCTTCCCTTGTTTCAGCCGGTACCACTATATGGCAGTCCCCCCCCCCTGCATACACAGCAGGTGCATACACAAATAAACATTCTCTTTTAATGGCTTCTGAACCAGCTAAATTAAGCAGAATAAATGCCTTTGTGCATGCTTCTTTGTCAGAAAATGCAGCCGGTATGAAAATATTGTACTCTTGCTCAAACACTCTTCAATTTTCTGCATATTATTATCAAATACTAGTGGAGCAGGTCTGTAAAATCCTACTGTCATGCCAACAAATTATGCTTAAACACAATGCAAAATATTGCCCTTGTAATTATGTACAAACATGCATACTCACCAAGTACTTGTAACAGCATTCAAATGCACACTAAACTCTTCAAAAGACTGTACTTTGCGAACTATTCATTGAAATGACTATATTTTGCTAAATAACTGCACTGTAATAATGCACAAATTTGCGAACACTTTGTATACTTTGGATATTTTGAATATCTTTAGTTAATGTGAAAAAATAGCACATAGTGAAAAAATATGGTAGTTTTCCTTGTTTTATACATTTTATGCAATTTGGATATAGTTTCAAACACTTTCGTAACTATTTCAAATATTTGTATCAATATGTCGGAGTTTTAGACATTTCATTTAACTAGAAATTTGTTTTGAGCATTCAGAGTGCTTTGTTTTATAGTAGTTGAGTAAAAAATCATTTAAGCAAGTTTTAGAACCTGGAATTCGTTTCTGACCTGTTTTGCGAGTTGCTTGAGCAGTAGGGATGATCCACTCCTATATATTCCTCCAACTTTAACTGAGTGCCTCATGGTCTTGACTCTGGATCCCATTCTGACACTTTGTCACTCGTCTTGTGTAGCTAGATAAGACAAAGAGGCTCAGATGTTCGTTTATATAATTTATTGCATACAAACACATCAGGATTGATAGCAGTAACATAAAATATAAACAAACTAATTAACTGACTGACTTCTTCTTCTTCTTCTTCTTTCGGCTTCTCCCGGTTAGGGGTCGCCACAGCGGATCACCATGTCCGCACATTGAATGGCAGTGGAGTTTTACGGTGTCGAGTTGCCAGCCCGGCGCCCAACCTTCCACAGAAGGCACACTCACACGCACACCTAGGACCAATTTAGAGTGACCAATCCACCTGCAGCATGTCTTTGGGATGTGGGAGGAAACCGGAGCACCCGGAGGAAACCCACGCGACCACAGGGAGGACATGCAGACTCCGCACAGAAGGCACCCCAGCCGAGGATCGAACCGGAGAACCTCTTGCTGTGAGGCGGCAATGCTAACCACTGCACCACCGTGGCCGCCCAATTAACTGACTGACTACTACACATAAATACATGCTTACACCTCTGCAGCTCACTACAAAATGGCCATCTTTCTTGCACATGCTCAGTATTTATATACATGTGCTAGCTCACTGGAAAGCTTCTTAAAGGTACATACACATTCTGAACTACAGCACTGATGCAAAACACAAATTATGCAAATAAAAAAATGTTACCATGCTCATCAAACACAAAATAATGATTTAATGTGAGTAGGGTTGCCAGCTGTCCGTTTTTTGACCGGACTATCCGGCTTTCAGTGAAATTGTCCGGTGAAAAAAAATCATCAAAACCAGACTAATGAAGTCCGTTTTTTTGGGGGGGTTTTTGTGCAGTCAGGAGTCAAGGAGGACTGAAAAGTAAAAAAACTGAAACATACGCAAATTCAGTTATGCAGACACAGTGCAAATTACCGCCGCCACCTGCGTTCTCTCTTCTCTTCCCTTTTCCTTTAAGTACGGGCTGGCTTTAGTCATCAATCAGCTCATGCGTGCATGCATGCTTATTCCATTCACCAGTGTGGTGGAATGGAAATAAATCGCGCGGAAATTTTAAGCAGCACAGCACAGTTCCAGGCTCCAGCGTGTGATTGAAGAGCAAGAGCCGGCCCAAGACTAGGGTGTGTGTCACCACTACGACCACGTACGCGGACTGCTGGACAGTGTAAAAACTTTCAGATAGATAGTGAAGTCTACGGGCTACGGCAGAAATAATAATTAGATACCAGCCAAGGTCAGGTGACAGGTCAGTCAGATTATTCTCCCTTTTTTGTTTTAATAAGTCATCACCATATAGCAGCCTGTCCTCAATACGGTGAGAAAATTAGTGGATGGTGGAAAAGGTAACCCAGAGATACAATAAACACCTCTAAAAAATGGTGTAGATGAAAGAAAAGTCTTAAAAAAGGCAGGATGTCTGTATGAATGGATTTCTTTTTGGTAGGGTACAGAAAAGGTACAGAAAAACAGACTGGATTTCATCCATATCATCAATGTTTAAAACATGTCCTTACAAAAGTATATTTTATTCAATAATATTTCAATACCTCAAATTCTCTTTTTATTGTACCATCTTCATTTTCTTCAACCTGGTCTCCTTTGGTAATACATGTTCACTTCAAGACTTTCACTGCTAGCTTTTGATATGTTTGAACAGCTAAACACAGTCTGCTAGAAAGATACAGTTTTCTAAGTTTCGTATATTGTAGGTAGTAATCACACACATGTTCTAAGCATTCACAGTTAGTAAGATGGCAAGAAATGTCATATAAGTGAATGAAGTTATATAAAACTCAAGAAAATGTGGACAAAGAAAACTGTAGCCTTACATTTTCACAATGGCTATATTGAGAGTTACTGTCATTAAGTAAGAGGTATTAATTCTGAGTGATATAAATCATGATGAAGCTAATGCATTCCAGAATTATGTCTAATAATCTCAAGATGATTTCTTGATGAAATTATATCCTTCTGCAACTTTATTATCATAGTCACTGACAGCATCTGTCATCACGGGCCATTGCAAATTTACAAATTTAGAGCAAAGTGTGTTTTTGAAGTGCTGCCAAGTTTTTGTTTGTTTTCTTGTTAAAAATATGCTTCTGTCAGAAATTATTGCGATGACAGCACTGAATAAAAGCTGTTTACTTTGTGCCTCCATGCTAATTGCTGAGCAACAGCTCTAAACTAATTGCTTCATGTAATAATTGGCCTGAGTGTGAGAAGCCCACTATACTACTCTAGTGTAATTCCCATTCAGTACACCTGACTCTGATATTATACTTTACATGTACACCTGTCACCCACGACACCCTATAACTATACCTCCCTAAACAACTTTATAATATTACAGAATCACTCTCAATATTGTCTACCTGCTCTCATCTTCCATCTAACATTTTGCATCATTCCCAACAACCTTTCTCCCTCCAATAGTGCCTTGCTCTATATACACTCCAAGTCAGATCCCCTTTCCCAACAGTAAATAAGACATTCATTACCAAAACTCCCTTTATCATTCATCCCTGCAATCTTCTCTTATATACTACAATCAGATTGATATTTATCTCTAATCAATAGTATCTCTCAGCCTTCCCTTCAGGTTACTAATTTGCTTAAACTCCTCTAACCTCAATCTCTCTATATACATTCCCATTTAAAAAAGTAATTTTTGTCTTACTACCCTTCCTTTCTCATACCTATTCTGCTATGTCAGCAGACCCCTAACCACATACATTCAACCTCATTTATATTGATATCTGGGGTCTATATTATATCATCGAATGCTTAAAAAAGCGGATGATGAATAATTGACCCCATGTAAGCAAAAGCTTACAATCTCAAAAGCTCAGAACAGGGATTTCTTACCAAGGGAAAAAAATCGCTGTTCCAAAAAAAAATAAAGAAAAAGAAAAAATAATTGAAAGAATACATAAAGTGGGGGGCTTTGCCTCCCACACCCCTCTACTTAAATATACCAACTCCAAGATTGCACTAATCAAAGACAGTTTTGATTGATTCCAAGTTTTAGTTTAGTACAGACTAGTGTAAAAGTTTTAGTGTAAAATGAGCAGACAGGCATGATTTATCTTTGGGTGTGTAATTCAGTGAGCTCTCTCAGTGCACACATAACAGACAGGCATGATTTAACTTTGGGTGTGTAATTCAGTGAGCTCTCTCAGTACACACATAACAGACAGGCATGATTTAACTTTGGGTGTGTAATTCAGTGAGCTCTCTCAATACACACATAACAGACAGGCATGATTTAACTTTGGGTGTGTAATTCAGTGAGCTCTCTCAATACACACATAACAGACAGGCATGATTTAACTTTGGGTGTGTAATTCAGTGAGCTCTCTCAGTACACACACAACAGTATTCCTCAGAAACATTGCCAGAATGCCAGTACTGTCTGCAGAAATATAAAGTGCTACTGTCCTCCTGCCCCTTAGGCAAGCCAGTAACTTTTAACTTGTTTCTACAGCAGCAGTATTCCAACTCATTGAGTTTGCTTTCTAGTTTCTCTGTACTGTATATATATATATATATATATATATATATATATATATATATATATATATATATATATATATCTATAGTATGTGTATGTTTGTGTGTGTATTATATACATATATATATATATATATATATATATGTGAGAGAGAGAAATACATGTATAAAATACAACAAGTGTGTGTGGGTTTAGTGTATTTATAGGCTGCTAATGGTAAATGTGAATTCAAGCACCACAAATAAATTAAAAAAATAGTAAATTCTGAAATTTGCTTATACACTCTTGAAGCATTTTTGCAGGAGATCTTTGCTCTCTATACCACTCAAAGTGGGGCTAGTCCCCCAGTACCCTGTTACTTAGAGACTGACTCTGAGACTGCTATATCCCTGAGTAAGAGGATTACTTTGACATGCCTCTGTTTTCCCTCACATTTGTATTTCGAGGCCTATTCCCTAGGATCACAGTTGTGAGAATTTCAATAGGCACCCCGTGTGTGTGTGTGTGTGTGTGTGTGTGTGTGTGTGTGTGTGTGTGTGTGTGTGTGTGGCGTAGTATCACTTAATTCTGACCATTTGATTTCCGTATGCAGATCTCTGTAGTGCTGCTTTTAGTCCTCTGGTTTCATTGAACTAACATGAACAGGCTTTGTTGACAGGCTGTCCTCCTGCTGTAGTTACCACCCGATTTTGGTAGCCTCTGAATAGTCATTGTGGTTATTGTACATTTTGAGAGTCAAAGTCAGAATCTTTTATCCATCTGAGGTTGGTGGTATGGACAACTTTCCATCTGTAGTGGGTTGTCTGTCAGTGGTCCATCTCTAAACTTTGGCTTGGGCATGTGTAATGTTTATGGATATTGGGTCACATGAATGCAGTCTCCCTATTCTACATTTTGCTCTTGTGCCCCCACAGTCTTTTTTGTAAGGAATTCTCTGTTCAGTAAAGGAGTTGTTTAGCGTGCTATATTCAGTCAGTTGAATTCGAACTTCATGCCCTAGTCTGCTGCATCAATAACTAAGAAGTACATAGCAGTGCTTACTGTTTTGTGATTGACAGTTTTCATTGACCATCTTTTGATTTCTTACTGAAGTCCAGGATAACAGCTAGGGTTACTCCCATCCACCATGTCCATTCTCTAGCAAACAATGGTAGTTCTGCTGGAATGCATGTATATCAAAAGATATACATTTAATTCAGTTACAATAATACATGTACATTTTTTCCAGCAGGCTACACTGTTGATACATTTGCAGGCTACACTGTTGATACATTTTGACATAAGCAACTTTACAAACACATGTTTAAACACAAGCATCTGTACAAATCAGTTTGATATACAAATGACATATAATTCTTTACAAAACTCCAGCTAGCTGTGTTGGCATAATGTTACACATCCACTGCCCTACTTCACCAGGCATGGCTGGCAGTACCTCCTATCGTCACATCTACTATCAACATTTTTGTATAATGCTTACATTGCCAGTTTCACATTTATCATTATAAGGATTTTCTTTACTCCTGAGCAGCCGGTAG
This sequence comes from Protopterus annectens, assembly GCF_019279795.1. Classification (NCBI taxonomy): domain Eukaryota; kingdom Metazoa; phylum Chordata; order Ceratodontiformes; family Protopteridae; genus Protopterus; species Protopterus annectens. Next base: position 1,033,602,951 of record NC_056732.1, on the reverse strand, counting down.
TATTTTCTTGCTTGCTTGTTAAGAGTTCTTTCTGGATACCAATAACAGTAGTCCAAAGGCATGCAAATATGTAATGCACATGGCAATTTAAGCAGGACAGTGGCTGGAGTATCCAAAGGTGAGTTCTGCAGCTGTTAAGATGGTATTTTACCAGGACAAAATAGATGATCTTTTTGGTATCCCCTCCAATTGCTTATAATAGGGATTACGTAGGGTTGCCAGCTGTCCGGTTTTTGCCCCTAGTCTTTTTGAGAAATACTATGATATATTTGTGCATCTACCTGGGTACTGCCAACTCAGTGTAATGTCTCATCTGAAGAACAGCACATTCAGAGGAGTGCAGCATCCCTTAATACTGCACTACAGTGTCAGTAATGGAAAAAAAAATTAGTCCAGTCACCTGAAGTGGGACTAGAACTCACAATCTTCTCATCTTCAAGAACCAAAGGCAATTGTGTTACCTGTTGAACACTGACACTGCAAGTAAACATTTAGAACTTAGCAAGGAGATGATGAGAGTTTGAGAGTCAGGGCCCAGGGCAGGGGTCAGTATAATTTTTGTATGGTATATATTGAGTATTAAGTGTGTGTGAGAGAGAGAGGGAAACAATAATGATAATAATAATAATAATAATAATAATAATAATAATAATAATAATAATAATAATAATAATAATAATAATAATGTAGGGCATCAGATTAGATTTTGGTGTTTAGGGCAGCCAACGCAGCTACTCACATTCTTCTTCTTTCAGCTGCTCCCATTAGGGGTCGCCACACAGCGGATCATCTGTTTCCATTTCTTCCTGTCCTCTGCATCTTGCTCTGTCACACCAACCACCTGCATGTCCTCTCTCATCACCACATCCATAAACCTTATCTTATGCCTTCCTCTCTTTTCCTCAGAATAAAACAATATGATGACCCAGAAGGCAAAACAATAAAGCACAGAACGGTGCTGCCACTTCCTCTTTTCCTGTTACCTGGCAGCTTCATCTTTAGCATCTTTTTCCCAATATGCATCCATCCTCAGCACATGTCCAAACCAATGTAATCTTGCCTCTCTGGCTTTGTCTCTAAACCTTCCAACCTGGGATGACCCTCTAATATACTTATTTCTAATCCTGTCCACCCTTGTCACACCCAGTGCAAATCTTAACATCTTTAACTCTACCACGTCCAGCTCGGACTCCTGTCTTTTTGGCAATGCCACTGTCTCCAACCCATATAACATACATAGCCTTCTAGCTTATCAGTGGGACTGTGGGACACCGTGGTGTGGGAATACCCGATGCTACTAGACAGTAGACTCTGCCAGTATAGCCTTGCACCAGTCCGGGGACAGACACTAACAAGCAGATGTTCCTTTCATAAGAAACAGATACTTCAGTGATGCAAAAGTAGTTGCACAGTATTTCTGTAGACTCTTTATTAACGCAGCTTTTTGTCTTTAAGTTTAACTAACCCATTATATGTCTGCTGTCACTGTCTGCAGGTACTTTATTTATTAATACTGTTATTATGGAAGACAGGAATAACGGTGTCCGTGTCAATGATAATGAGAGTTTTGGCAGCCCAACTACATGGTCAGACAGGTCTACCCCACCAAAGAAGCGAAAACGAAACATCAGTTATTATAATGCAGAGTGGGAAAGGGAATTTTCATGGATACAAAAATGCACAGAAGATACAAAAGCTAGATGCAAGCTTTGTGCAACATCATTCACTGTTGCATATGATGGAAAAAAAGCAGTTACAGCACACCAAAGCACTAAAAAGCATACTACTTGTTCCCAAGCTAGTGCGTCATCTCAACGACTGAAGACATTTTTTACATCGCCAAACAGTATGGCATCTCACAAAGTATCCCTAGCGGAAATTGCTGAAGTGTATCATGGAATTAGACATCATATTTCATATAATGCACAGGACTGTGGTATCAAAGTTATGAAGTCTATAATTGATGACTCGGAAATCGTTAAAAAGATGACCTGTGGCCGAACAAAAGTTTCCACCATAGTCAACAATGTTTTGTACCCATTTTCACTAGAATTCGTACTTGATAAGCTACATGCTGGTTTGCCATTTTCCATTGCTACTGATGCATCTAACAAAGGGAACCGTAAATTCTATCAGGTTGGTGTTCAATTCTTCATCCCGCAGAACGGAATTTCTTTCTGTGTTATTGACTTTTACGAGGATGCATTTGAAGACTCTAAGTCTGTTAAGAATCAACTCTGTCGTGTTTTATCAGAATGTAAATTGTCTTGGCAAAATGTTACCGCTTATGCCACAGATAATGCATCGGTAAACTATGGCATAAACAACTCTGTTTATCAGAAGTTAGTTTCAGAGGAGAATCCTAACATTATTGCAGCACACTGCAATGACCACATTATGCATAACTGTGCGAAAAATGCTTTAAAGGTCATGTCATTTGATGTTGAAAATTTCGTCATGAAAGTATTTGCTGAATTCAGTAACTCTGCCTTGAGGCGAGCAGAACTGAAGAGCTGCTTTGATTTCTATGAATCTGAATACCACGAGATAATCAGACATGTTCCAACGCGCTGGTTGAGTTTGTTCAAGGCTCTTGACTGAATTTTGCTGTGCTGGATGCCTTTGAAAACGTATTTCTTGTCTCAAGGAGAAGCTGATTGTCCGAAAGTGATATGGAAAATGTTGAAGGACCAGGAAAACGAACTGGCACCAGACGACAGCCCAACAAAGTCAGAGCTGTATCTATATTACACACTTCTTTATGTCATCCTTTCAAGAGACAATTTTAAAGCTTGAGAACAAATCAACAACAGCTTGTAAACTGTACGGTATAATGGAACAGTTTAAGCTGTCTCTGCAGAATAGGACTGATGATAAATTTTTTGGTATGAAGGTAGCATTTGCTCTGCGCAAAAGTTATCTACCACAGCAGTTCATTGAGAAGTTCATAACTGAAGCTCTGCAGCAGAGGCCACCAAAGCAGACACCCAAACAACTACCACCTCAGAACACAACACCTGCATCACATAGACCACACAGTCAGAGTGTCAAGCAGTCACAGCCCTTAAGGCCAAACACTATGCCAGACACACTAGTCATTGGTGACTCCATAGTCAGACACACTGACGTCCCGCTCACCAGACTGAGTAAGGAGAAGGTCACAGTAAGCTGCCTGTCGGGTGCTAGAATCCGCCACATAACGCATGCACTCAGGTCTCTCAACAGCAGGTACAAGTACGACTCAATCATTGTCCACGCTGGTGTAAACGACCTGAGATGTACCTCCTGGACTACATGAAAAGAGACATAGAGGAGCTCTCTGATTATGTAGCCCAGGCAGGTATGACCCTGACCTTGAGCAGTATCCTACCTTCACCAAGAAGGATGCCACAATACAGAGATAAGATGATCAGTTTTAACAATTGGCTTAAACTCTGGTGTCATTCAAAGGGGATCCAATGTCTGTCTGCCTGGGATGACATGCTGGACAAGCCACGCTGCTTCGCAAGGGACGGGTTGCACTTGTCACCCTGGGATTCGGATTTTGGCAAAGGCTCTTGCCACCCCATAGTGCCTTTTTAGGCAAGGCTCAAATTCTAAACCTACCACCCTAGAACAAAACAAAGAAAAAAACTAAGGGTAATGCTGCTCAATGCCAGAAGTCTCAACCTCAAGATGCACGCACTCGAGGCCCTTCTCAGTATGGAGAACATCGATGTCTGTGCTGTGACAGAAACCTGGTTCAAGGCTCCTGAGAGCACCCCAGCACTATCAGGTTTTACCTCATATCATGCGTTCGCCACAAAACCCAGACAATACCAAGAAAGGAGGAGGGTATCCATATTCATCAAGGACACCCACACCTCAAGATTGGTGGCATCGCACGATGCATCGGAAACCATCCAGGTGCAATTAACCATAGGCAAGACTGCTATGCAAATTGTAGCATGTTACAGGCCACCCTCGCAAACTCAGGAACCTCATATGGCCTTCCTGAAAACACTGGAGGGATAAATGTATCTCCGAACACCATCATACTAGGTGACTTCAACTACCCTAATATAGACTGGGAACACTACTCAAGCCCAAACACTCTAGCCCAAAAGTTCCTGGAATTCATAAACTCAAATGCCATGGAACAACTAGTCACCATCCCCACAAGAGGAGAGAACATACTTGATCTCATCATCACGAACATGGGAGCACAATGTTCAACGCCAGAAGTATACCCCTCACTGGTGAGATCTGATCACAAACTAATCTCGCTGGAGGTCCTCATCCTGCCCCCACCCGAAATGAAAAAGACCACAGTAAAGAACTTCTCGAAAGCCGACTTCACACTTCTAAAGACTAGTGTGGTCTCCTTTAAGGCCCCTGAGCCGGCGGTTAACATTACTCAAACCGCTGAATCACTTACAAATGCCTTCTACCAGCACCTGCAGGGCTGCATGGATCAGGCAATCCCAAGCAAAACAAAGACTCTTTGTACCAAAGGCAAGCGTCTAGTCTGGTGGACCCAAGCCATAAACAAACTCTACAATAAAAGGAGAAAGCTACTACAAGATAGAGCAAAATCCTTAAAAGGTAAGACACCGCTGATCACTATAAGTAAAAAGCTAAGAGCTCTCATAAAATCATCCAAAGCTAATTTTGAGAAAAAAATAGCTAAGGACTCTAAAGACAACCATAAAGCATTCTTTAGCTATGTCAGAAACCTAGGAGGAAACTCCCAGATATGCTCAGAATTAGTTCAAAATGATGTGAAGATTACTGATCCTACAGACATTGCCAACATACTGGCTGACAGGTTCAGTGCAAACTTCTCCCCACCCTCCCCGCCTAAAGAAGAGATATCTATACCAAATGATTGTAGCCCCCCAAACATCTCCAACGCTCAGGTGAGAACTGCTCTCTCCAAGGCAAAGAACACAGCATCCATGGGACCTGATGGTGTCCCCGGCTGTGTGCTCCATGAACTCAACGAGGAATTAAACCCACAGTTAGGACAGCTGTTTAATCTTAGTCTCACCTCCGGATCGCACCCAGGAGTGGCGCACAGCGACTGTGGTCCCACTCCACAAAGGCGGTGCCTCCACCGACCCTGGAAATTACCGTCCCATTAGCTTGACAAGCCTGATCTGCAAAGCCATGGAAAGGATCATAATGGATCTCATAAATAAAGACATAGGGAATTTGCAGACTTTGGATCCAACCCAGTTTGGCTTTGTCAAAGGCAGATCATGCCTTTTAAACTTGGTTGACTTTTTGAAACAGTCACCAAGGCCATTGATGAGGAAAGGCAGTCCATACAGCCTACCTAGACCTGGCGAAGGCTTTCGATACAATACCCCACTCGGGTATCATTGAAAAACTCATCAACTTAAATGTAAACCCATACATTACAAGATGGGTTGCAAACTGGCTGAGTGACAGAACCCACAGGGTCAGAGTTGCTGGCGCCATGTCAGACTCTAAGCCTGTCACAAGTGGTGTCCCACAGGGCTCAGTCCTGGGCCCACTCTTGTTTGGCATCTACTTTTCTGAAGTACAAGCAAACACAGGAGGATTATGGCTGACAAAGTTCGCAGATGACTGCAAACTGGGCCGTAGTTGAGAACACATCCGACACAGATATCCTTCAGAAGGGTCTCACAGAAACGGATAACTGGTGCCAGAGCCATGGCCTCAAGTTAAATGCCAAGAAATGCATAGTCATACCCTTCGGAAAAATAAGGTTACCCCTAGCTACCATATAGGTGGCAATCCCTGAACACAGAAGAAGTTATTAGGGACCTGGGAACCCAGGTTGACAGTAGCCTTTCATTCGACACTCATATTGCTAAAGTAGTTAGGAAGACCTTCTACATTGCCCACCTTATCATGAAGGGATTCACATCTAGATCAAGGGAAGTCATAGTCTCCCTATACTCATCACTCATCAGACCAATGATCGAGTACAATGCCCCATCCGTCGTGTATCTGACCCGACACTTGCAGCAGCTGGAGAGGCCACAAAAGTTCCTCACCAAAAGGATAAAGGGTCTCAAAAATCTGTCTTATGCTGCACGACTGAAAGAACTCCAGTTATATTCAGTTGCGTACCGCTTACTCAGAGGTGACCTATGCCTGACATACAAGGCCATGTCAAACCCAGATTTGATGAATATGCTTCATCTCAAAAAATCTAGATCCCTCAGAGCCACAAGGGTGGGTGACTTAAACCTCGACACGGTTATTAATAGGACGTGCTGGAGGGATAGATTCATCACCCAAAGACTCCCTATGCTGTGGAACAAAATCCCAGTTTATGTGAGGCAGAGCACCTCGCTGGCCTTGTTCAAGAGGAATCTTGACCAATGGATGGGAGATCGCAGATACACCCCAGGGGTTACCTCAGTGTCACTGCTCGACAGAGGCACAGCTAAATAATGGGCATAGTTTCTCCAAACTAAGGGGTGGCGTAAGCCACAAAACTATGGCTAGGCTTATAAATGCCCTTGGGCAGATAGCCTAGTATGAACCTATGAACCTATGAACCTATGAATGTGTACAAGTGAGCAATGACATATTTGAACAAATGGTTTGCATTTGAACATTCCCCATATCGTCACTTCAAGTCACTGTCTTTGACTAGTGTCACAAGATTGCCTTCACTTGATGAAGTGATTGACATTTGGATGCAAACGCCTCTATCCACCCACCGTCCATCCGACAGCCTGCACGATGAAGTGCACGCTCTTAGTGAAGTGTTTGAAGTTATCCATAGCTGTGCAAGCACAGCTGAGGCTGGGTGTAAGTTTTTCGAGCACGAGTCTGCACCAAATATGTTGAAACTTGTTCAGCACATTCTGTCTGTTCCAGTCTCAAATGCATCCGTTGAGCGTGTGTTTAGCATTATGAATAACATTTGGACGGATGAACGAAACAGACTTACGCCAGAATCAGTTAAAAGTGAACTGTCAGTTTTCTTTAACCTGCCATATTCCTGCACCGAGTTTAAGTCTGTTATTTCACAGAACAAGCGCCTGATCAGGGCTGCTCAGTCGAACTCCAAATACCACAAATGTGGAACTTCAACTGAACTATGCACTATTCCTAACAGACTCTAAAAATGGACACTCTACACACAGTGCCCAAACTGTGACCACATTCCAACTATGAATGTACAGTACAAGTACATTTAAAGTATGGCTGTACAACACCCTGACCATCACCACAGACCAGAGCTGCTCCACAAGAGTTCAGACAGAATGAAAGAACAGTTCTTTGGGAGCATAATCTGTTTTCCACCCTCTCAGTCCATATAGGTGAGGGATGCTCTCAAGTCACAAAGTTTGAAAGTTATGATAAAAAAAATTCCACAGGCACAGTGGCACAGAGTGACAGAGGTTAAGACTGTTTCAAACCCTCAGGTCTACACAGTTCAGTCCCATCCATTGGTTACTGTATAAAGTTTGAATGTTCTGAGTGAGCTTTTTTTTGTCTACTTCAGTCTGTTCCTGCCTTCCAAAAATAAATTAGCTGATTGACTATTTTAGTCTCTGTATATATTTAATTGTCCTTGCTCTTGTGGCCTGGGTCATGGCTGTAAAGGGTCAAAGCACCAGTTCATTTACTCAGCAAATGAATATTGCACAGAAGTTAGCTTACTCCAACACAAATATTAGGCTGCATAATTGAGATTTCTAACAACATTTATTTACATCAGGAAGCAGCAAACACAGCAAAGCAGGCCAAACTGAACTGAGTCTAATGGATTTGTTGTCAAGACTAGCTCTGAATAGGTTTTCCTACAAGTTTGCAAAGGACAACTGGCCATTTTATGAATGGCCAAATGTCTTTGCCCAACACGATTCAGTTTCTGAATGAAAATTCGGCAAACTGAGCTGTGTGAAGGAAGGAGGAGGTACAATGAGGAAGAAGTAGAAGGATGGAAGAGGTTACTAGGGAGCAAGAGGAGGAGTTAAGGAGTGAGAATGAAAAAAAAAGACATCTAACATGTTACATGGCACTTCACCACCAGTGGAATCTGGGGAGATGCTTTAGATACTGATTAATGTGAATGAACAACTCGTAAGAAGCCAATGTTTGAGTTGCTTATTTACATTTTTTATAGGACATTTCTCATGTACAAGGAACACTTTTTAAAATATTAGCGATGTTAATCTGAGAAGTTGACAAAATAACTGGATGTGTGAGCTGCACCTATCTCTTTGGCATGTACTTGACCAGACACACAAAACAGCTGGAACATATTTAAAGCTTCCTTACTAGAAGAATCCAGTGTCTAAACACATTGTCTTATACAGATCTCCTTAAAGCCCTATCACTATACCGGGTCTCCAACAGGTTACTGAGAAAGAATGTCTGGCATACAAGCCATCCTTGAATCCAGCACTGATTGATGGACCTTTTGGACAGCCACAAAATGAACAGTATCAAAACCATTATATCCAAAAATTTTGCTTGTGACATAAATAGGCCATGTGATGTTGATGAGACACAAATGTGTCTCAGAGAGGGTGACCATGCACTGGAACAAGCTTCCCATTCATGTGGAGCAGAGTCCATCCCTAGGTTAGCCCTATTTAAGCATAACGTTGAGTCTTTGAACAATAGGTGGGAAATTGGAAATCACCCTGTTGCCACTGCCAATGCGCAATGTCACTTATCTGTTTTTTTCTGGACTATCCACACAAATCAAATAAATTCTCTGCTCTGGACTGGTAGTCAGGAAATTGGGAAAACACTGTACAAACTCCATTTTTCTGTTTCACAAAAAGAAACAGACTATCAGTGTTTGTTACAATTGGCTGAGTTGCTATGCTTTTTTTACAGAAAGGCATAGTAAATCGGCTGAAAGCAGGCATCCGGAACAGAAAAAGAGGGCGTTCCCATCAGCTGATGTCACTGTGATGTCACAAAATGGGTGTGGCATTGATGGGAGAGTGGGTGGGAATGGGTGGAGTTATGGGTGATGCGAGGGGTGTGACCTTAGTCCGGTTTTAGCCACAAAGAAATCTGGCAACACTAAATGTGAGCAGTATGAAATATTGTCTACCTGCAGTGAGAAACATCGTGGTCAGGTGTCCTGATAATGGCACATGCTCATGCTATAAATTTTAATTATTTTTCAGTTGTAGCAAAATGTGGTTTATTTATTTATAAAGAGAGGGAAGGGAGTTTTTCCCACAAGCAACACCAAGAAGAGGCTTTGCTCAGTAACAAAGTCTGTTTTAAACTTCTGCCATTTTCCTTTGCAGTGCTACAAAATATCAGTTATGAGTAGAAGGGACCTCTATGTACAAATATTAAAGTTTCAGCATTTCTGACTTCACATATGCTACTCTGTCTAAAGTCTGTACACCATTTTCAATGAATTAGTTTAAAATTACTCCCTTGAAACCTTTTAAGCTTGTGCAATCCATGTTTATATAATTGAATGAATGATGGTTTACCTGTAAACCCAATTGTCCTTGAGCTGATCCAGGAGAAAGCGAGTAAGATTTTCTTGCCTCTGTTTTAAGTAAGTTTCTTGAGCGACTTCACACTTCCTGGCCAGCATCTCAAAGATTCCCTCCCACCCCCCCCCCACCCCCCATTATTCAGTTTCTCTAAGGATGACTGCCTTGCAGCTTTCCCCTCTTGGTTCCTCCCTGGTTGTGTTTCAGTGGCCTCTTCATTTTGGGCAGGTTGTTGCAGTATTAAGGGTTGATCATGGCCAGCTATGATTGGGCTGGGAGGCAAGCCCCAAGGGCTTTATAAACAAGTCCAAGGCAGTGTGGGTTAAGCACCTGGACCTTAAACCTTAGCTGCAATCTGCTTAGCTATTCTAACTAGCATAAGTTTATGGTTTAATGACTGTGCTAAATTGTGGTTGACATATTATTTTTTTGTGGCATTAGTAATGTTGTATATTTTAAACCAACAAATGTTTGCAACATCATATTTGTTCTTTTCATTGACTCATCTTAGAGTAGAATGACAAATTACTTCTAACGTGATGGTTCCAGAGCTGATGCAGTAGAAGGCGGGATAAGATTTCCACACTGCTATTTAAGAGTGAGTCGCTTGAGCAACTTCACACTTCCTAGTCTGCAGCTGAAGGGTTCCATCCCACCCTTCCTTAATCCCGTTTTGCTAAAGGCAGCTGCCTTATGACTTCCCTCCTTATTTTCCTCCCAGTTGTGTTTCAGTGGCCCCTTCATTCTGAGCAAGTTGGTTTCAGTAATAAGTGTTGGCCATGGCAAGCTGTAATTGGACCAGAATGCAAACCTTAAGGGCTTTCAAAGCAGGTCCAAGACAGCTTGGGTTACATACCCAGACCATAAACTTTAGCCAGAATGGGCTTGATTATACCAGCTGACATAAGGATATGGTTTACTGAATGTGTTATGTTGTGGTTGACATGTTATTTTCTAGTGGTATCAGTAATGTCAATTTTAAATCAATAAATAGTCACAACATCATATTTGGTCTCTTCACTGACTCATCTTAGAGGTCAAGGGATGACTGACTGCTAAAAAGAACGCATCATTCCCCAGATTTGCTATTTCCTACTTTTCCACTTAATAAATATTACTAATTAATAGTGCTCTGCTTAAATTGCTTTATTTGTGTATGTGGGGAGGAGGAAGGACACATTAGACATTCTGTCTTCTTCATTACTTTGTATGACCTTCTGAAGGCCATAGTGTCTCAATATCATTCTGATATTTAAGGTGTGTGCAAAACTGTATCAGTCAAACAGACATCCTAAAGACGTCTAGAAGCTACACACATGATAATAAAATTGATAAATACCTAATAGTTTTGTGTTTCATTAAATTTTAATGTTTTTGTTTTTAGAAATCATAAAAGCCGTATTCTTGTTATTATATATAATATAGAACCACTGTGCTCACATAAATATTTACTACCCTTTTAAAAGACTGAGTCAAGCCCTGTTTTTACAAACAGAAGGTGCTCCACATGTTCTGGACAGCTATCTGTTAACATCATTTGCAGGTATTTTAATTAAACATCAAGGGGACAAATCTTAATATCTGTGCCAGAGGCCCAAACACTGAACAGTAGTCTAATTATTTTTTAAACTATCATTCAGATGTTTAAAAGGGGGGGTTTACAGCTTTTATGTCTGAATTAGTACAATTTAACCACAAAGTGTGAACGCCACTTCATCTGGTTTCCTTTCAAAATGACATAATTAATTTCATTAAATAGGAGGGGGCTTTTGTATGACTAACTGATTCTGCTGATCGGATGAATGATGACATTGACTGGAAATGACTGTCGCCACCACCATCTGAAGATATTGCACCATCAGTATCTACAACATGCTTATTGTTAAAGACAACTTCCCTTTCCTTAACAGTAATTTAACTCAGTATGTTTTTGTAGTCAAGATAGAACCTTCCAAGTCTGAAGGAGGTTGTTGTTGCAACATAAACCAAGGATTAAGCTGAATTAGATGATTAAATTGCATTTGTCGTTGTGCTGTGTCTCATGCAATGTTAGAGCTGTTTTCTGTCTACTAGTTTTACTCTTATTTGCTCACCTCCTTTAAAAAGTATATGCACACACACACACGCACACACACACACACACACACACACACACACACACACACACACACACACACACACACACACACACACACACACACATACACACATATCTTCCTGGCCTTGTTACATAATGCATTTATGTTGTTACATAAATAATCTTTCTGAGTCCACTAGAAGTAATTGAAAATTGTATCATCATGGTATGGTTTTCTCTCTCCAGTCTTTTGAAAGAACAGTATTGCAAAGTATCAAGTTAACTAATTAAAAAAAAATGCAATACACTGAGCTGCCCGATGAACAGCAGATCAGATAAAGAAGGAAAGTATTTGATAACCTTTTCTTACAGGTCAAGTAATCACACTGTACACACACAACCATACTTAATCTTATCAAATCCAAGATGCCAAACTTCAGGAAAGAGAGAGTTAAAAACATCTCCTCATCCATGAGATTTTACAGTCGTGAAGCTGCTATGATTAAGTGCATAAGCACAAATGTGAAATTCCCTACCTCAAGGAGTGCATGACTGCTTTCTCCCTTGCAACAACATGTGTGCAGTACTGTGTTCTTCATTGATATTTTTTTATTTTGAGCTACATGCATATAATTCAGAAGCTGAGCGAATCAATTACTTTATTTACCAGTGAACTAAGTATTGGTGAAGTACACACTGTGAACTGGGTTACAATTTAACCATTGATATTTATTCCTGCTAGACCTCTTCTGCTACTGTTGCTAATCTCTCAGGAAACATTTGCAAAGCTAGCCAAAAATAATGTAAGAGGCACCATGACTTTTCACAAGAATTAATTTATCACAAAATAAATTGCTTTAGCCTGTTACGAATTGGGGCTATCTTGTTCTGTATGGTATTTTTGGTAGATGATCTCTTATTTTACAGAGCTCTCATACACAAGTAAAGTTCTGGGCATACCTGCCATCACTAATCACATATTGCACAGAGTGATAAACACATGAAAAACTTGTATAATTTCATTAAATGACCGCAAACTCCTGCACCACACAAAGAATAATCTGTCTTGCTTCCTGCATGATTCCGTAGCAGACTCTTTTGTTGTGAACTCCAAAAGCACGGATACCTATGATACAGCACTGGATAAAAGAAATGTCTACATATTTGAAATAGTAATACATTGTGCTCTTTTTCATCAGCACATCTTGTTGTAGTTCAGGAACTGGCATTTTTTTTACTCTATAGGCAGCTGTGAATGCTAATGATTTTACAGGATGATTAAGAAGGCCAGTTTTAATGTTTTTATTAGTATAAATGTGGTGTTATCACTTTACATAATGTGTACATCACAGAATGTAAATGGAACATCTGTATTTTCAGACTCTTATCTGAAAGCTCATTGTTCAAATATCCTAAGACAATGATTGAGGAAATTCCACTAAGTTGCTCTAAGAACTTGCAATTCCATGCTACAGCTCGTTTTGTTTTCACAATCATTGCCCTTTCCTTTCTAAATGTTTTCATTTTGTGCACTTTTAACACTGGCCTAAAATATTTTTACAGTAAACTCTCAGCTAACTGGAACTCAAGCAACCAGAACTCTCAAGCAACCAGAAAAAAAAAAAACGAAGAAATACAGTACACTTTTCATGTGTTGCACTTTCTGTCCCCCCTGCAGAAACATACCTTACATTTTTAGAGTTTTAGAGTTTTAAAAAGGATGATAGGAATAAATTTCCTCTCTCTCGCCAACCTAAGAACAAGTCAAGCCAAACAAATAGTTTAGGGTACAGTATTAGGCCTTTTTTTAATAGTAACTCTCAAGCAACCAGAAACTACAGTTATCCGGCATCTACCAATCCCCATGGGTGACGGTTAACCAAGAGTTTACTGTATATTTAAATTGGTTTTCATTCCTGCTAACTGGTGTTATTTGTCCTTAATTGTTTTGACTTTTAAGTCAGAACATACTAAAATAAATTAGAATTTAACTTGTTTCTTTCTTTAAATTAACAATTGAAAAACTGAAGTAATAATTGGTTTATGCTGAACATAGAAAATTATAATTTTGTATCTGATTGCAACCAGCTTACTATGTGTTTGAGATGTGGATGCCAAGAAATTCACCCCAAAAGCAAAGCTTAAGATATGAATCTTGGCATCTATGTTAAGAACACGTAATAAGGAGTTATGATCAGAGATGTGATCATAATTCTTTGTTCTTATGGAGATTTATCTGCTCCATGTGTTACTATTTACAGAAAAAAAAGAGAAATTGTAGGACCGCAAAGTGCTTACTGGCTTTGAAATCATCTAAAGCATTTAGCACTGTCAAACAGATAGCAACATAACTTTCAACGTTTTTGCTTAAAAGAATTCTGGATAAAACCAAAAATAATGTTGGGGAGACAAAGAATCAAAATCAGAGACATTTTTTTAAATATTGCTGTACTTTACTTAAAAAGTTAATAGGACAACAGGTTATGCATCAACATGCATATTTGCAAAATAAGACGTATGAAACTTTAATATCTGGCATTACTGGCCAACTGTAATCCTTAGGATTTTACCAGAAAATCAAAACGTTTACAAGTGACAGATGAAAATATGAACCAAAATCAAGGACATTCTGAAAAATCTGGGACAGTTGAGAGGTATGTGCAATAGGTAAAAATGGAATCCTCCTCTGTAGGACTAATGGCTTTGAAAACTTTTAGACACTTTATTCTGTCACACATTCTGTTTGTAAATAATGCAGAATGAAGTTCTAACAACTTTTAAAACTGGTTTTACCAAATTTTGTCTTTCTTTGCTCACTGGCACTGTCTGCTTTTAGTCCCTAGCACAAGACCTGATGTTTAACAGTGCTTCGGCGCAGGGGTGTAGTAAGCAAATTCCATTTTGTACTCACAACATGTTAGTGCTAACCCCCTTAGACACCTATCACTTAAAAATGGACACATCTCTTAAAATGCTGCCCCCAAGCATTTAATAAATGTGAGTAACATTTTCATCTGTCGCCCTAAAACTATTAAAATATTGTTTTCAGATTAGCAATATTGCACCTTAGACACTTGTAGATATAATATGACCTGAAAAATGCCATGTTGATATGATGCTCAGAAAAAACATGTACTCAGTACTGGCTGGGATAGAGTTCTTCACAGTCTAACTCTGAAACTCCAAGAGTAGAGGTATTTTATTTATTATTTATTTATTTATTTATGTATATTTGTTGATCGGGAGTGTCCAACTGGACGTAGGTCCATTTTCAACGGAGGCCCGGGGAGAAAAGCTCCACAGTTAAAATAAACAGACAGTAGTTACATTGCATTACTTAGCGATTAACAATTTACATAGCAATTACTTACAACATATTTACAGATGAAGAACATAGTATATCAGTAGACAACTTGAATCTTTATCTGTGAAGTACATAACAGACATTAACAGATGTTACAAGAAGAAGTTCCTGCTGTATAATAAGTACTGGCTTATGAGCATCTGAGCGTGCTATAATCAAGGTAGTTAGTGGACTGGAAATAAAGGTAGTGGTTGGATGGGGAGGGTGATATTAGAGTGGGAGATGCAAGGGCATAGCCAGCATGTTTTTAGGTGCACTTTTAGAAAAGTTTTGAAGTGGGTGCATGATGGTATGGAGGTAATTGTGGGTGGGAGGGAGTTCTATAATTTGGCTATGGTGCAAGAGAATAGTGCTTCACCAGCAGAGTTATTGGCTTTAGTGATCTGCAAGTGATTTTTATTGCTGGATCTTAGTGGTCTGGTGGTGCGATAGGGTTGGAGTAGATTCTGGAGGGATGGGACATTTAGTGGATGATTTACTAGTTTGTGGGCGAGTGAGAGTTGATACCATTGACGGAGGTATTAAGTGAACCAATACACCATATTCTAATCAAAACCTTTCATTAAGTAGACACTAACTTTGCAACATATAATCAACGATGTTATGCTCATTTGTTAGATCAGGAAGGACAAGTTCACTAAGCTGTCCCTTGCACACAGTGTTGAGACATAGTCAGGCAAAAGCCAAAGAGCAGCTGTCATGCTCCTTTCCTGTCTAAATCCACGATGTTGTTCTGCTAGGAGGGATTTTGCACGTGTTAAGCAATTAGCTTCTCATGCATATTGTATGCCATTATATGTATGTCAGTATGTCTATCTGTGTGTGTGTGTGTGTGTGTGTGTGTGTGTGTGCGTGTGTGCGTGTGTGCGTGTGTGCGTGTGTGTGTGTGTGTGTGTGTGTGTGTACTCATGGACCAAAAAAAGGGGTGAAATATCTATGCATATCAATACCAAATATGTTATTTATGTCTAGTCATGAACGTTGGCACTAGTTTATATGTAAACTACATGTAGATCAGTAATTTATGTATACCTATGTACCTCATCAAATGACCTAACCTTATTATTTGACCTCATTGTGAACTGCAGTATAAAGTTCAAACTAAAAAGCAGTACTGTAAATCACAACATAAAACCATAATGAAAGCCAGATTTACCCACCAAACCAATACATTTTGAACAAGAACAACTATTAGTTAAATACATAAAAACATATAAACCTCTGCTAAAAATGAAGTCAAGCTTAATAATTAACATAAAATCGATCCTATCTCTGAACCCATTCATATGAGTTAAAACTGAGTAGGCACATTAAAATAATAAAGATTAATACAATTTTAAAATATTCACATTAAGCTACACAAAATAAAACACATTTGTCTTTCTCATGTTATTTCCCTGCACTAATATGTGACATTTCTTCCTCATTGTACAGACTGTGTATAGTTAATTTCTGTGTGGCCTTACATTTGCTATATTTTACACTTTCTGTGCTATCTCTTTACTATTTCACTCTTCTTTTATTCTTCCTTCTTTACTTTAACCATCCCTTCCTCTGGTTCCCTGTTCTGTGTGCTTTATTATTATTATTATTACTATTATGGATGCATTGCTATCTGCACGCCACAGGTTGTTTGTATTCATAATACGTCTTGTTAACTTGCTTGCCCACTGTCATTTATATTGTCTGGGCTGAGACTGAAATAGGTCCATTTGGATCAGTGCTCTACCCCAGTTACCAGACCGAATAAATAAATAAATAAATAAATGGCTGTCACAAAAAGTAAGAAACCTGAAATAATTCCAACATTGCAGCAGAAAAGAACTAACTCACTCTGCTAAACAAATAACATGGAATCATAGTAAGTCTTTGAACTGCTATATTTCAAACCACAAAAAAAAAAAAAATATATATGACAACTGGCAAAGTCAACTTTCACACTACAATAAAAAATGTTTTTTTTTTTTTTGCATGGGAGAGATCAATGCTTGGCATTGTCCCTCATGTGGGAAGCTGCATCCCCTATATCCTCTCATCTGTAACAAATTATGAAACCATGGGTATATGTAGAAATGTCTTTTGTTACACAGTTCTGTGGTTTCATTGAAAATATAAGCTTTGCTTTAAGGTAACTTGTGATTCAATCAAATCTAATCAAGAAATAACATAATGCTCATTAGAGGCATACAATAAGAGTAACTTAAAAATCTTGGATTTTATCTCAACAATTATTAATAGCTCACCCAAGAACACTTCTGTAGTATTCGGGCTGGTAATGTGGTTGTTGTACTGTAGGGGCGCTGTGTGGGGAATTCAGCATGTACTGTTGGTTCTGTATTCTCTGGTAACTTGTTGGTTCTGGTGGATGTATGACTTGCAGAAGTTGTGTGAAGAAGCATGGGTGCGCACCTGGAGGCTCTTAATAAAGAAAGGCCTTACAACTCCATAAACCGTGTGGTCTACTTATTTCCCAGGATATAACATATTGGCGACGAGAGGATGGGATGCCTCCGAGTCCGCTGCGAGTAAACTGGTGGGCTGCAGTTCATGTCGGACGACGAAGAGACGGGGCCTACTGGAGTGATGTCTGGTTCCATGTTGGGGTCACTAGTTGCATACGACTGTCAGGCACAGACCTGGGAGGAGTATTGTGAAGTGTTGGAACATTTTTTTGAGGCAAACCAGATAATGGAAGCGGGTCGGAAGCGAGCCATATTGCTAAGCTCGGTGGGCAGTAAGACGTACAGTCTGATGAGGAACTTATTGAGTCCGGATAAACCGGGGGACAAATCGTTCACAGAGTTGATGAGTTTACTTCAGTCACATTATAACCCGAAGCCGAGTGCAATAGTCCAGAGGTTCAAGTTAAATTCAAGGACTAGAATGGCTAATGAAACGGTAATGGAGTATGTCGCAGTGTTGAGGGAACTGGCACAACATTGTGATTATGGGGACAGACTGACCGAAATGCTACGAGATAGGCTCGTATGTGGCATTGCAGACGACCGCATACAACACAGACTGTTAGCGGAGCCTGACTTGTCGTTTGAAAAGGCCTTGAAGTTGGCGCAGGCCATAGAGACAGCGACTAAAGACATTCGTGATTTACAACAGAAAGCCACGGAAGGGGTTGGAAGAAGGAGTGCGACCCCACTGCCAGTGCATAAAGTGGTCATGGAGCATAATTCACAAGGGAAGTCTGGTCAGTATGCTTGTTACAGGTGTGGAGGTGAACATCTGTCACGGAACTGTCGTTTTTTAACTGTAAAATGTCATGCTTGCGGGAAAAAGGGCCATGTAAAGAAAATGTGCCGCTCAACGCCCTCTCGGGACCAGCCGAAAAAGGGGGAGAAAAAAAGCAGTATGATGGAAAGGAAGGGAAACCAAAAAAATAAATGGCAGTATGCACACCACATGCGTGAAGGTACAGATCAACAAACCAGGGAAGCCGAAGAAGTGTTCACAATGTTTAACGTGAAAGAGGCCAGGTGGGAAAGAGTTGATCCCATTAAAACCCAGTTGGACTTAAATGGTAAAATGGTGCAGTTTGAAGTGGATACGGGGTGTAGTGTGACAGTTCTGTCAAAGGCTGAGTATGGGAAGTTATGGCCCAGAGAAGCTCTAAAGCTGCAGGACTGTTCAGTGACTTTGAAAACCTACACGGGTGAAATAGTTCCCACGTTGGGAATGGTGAAAATGAAGGTAAAATATAAAGACCAAGTCAAAGAGTTGCCAGTCATGGTGGTAGCAGGTAAGGGACCAAACCTGCTAGGCCGGGTGTGGTTAAAGGAGCTAAACATGGACTGCCTACAGCTCCATAAGGTAGAACAGCCGGGCCTGACCTTGCAAGAGGTGCTCGAGAACAATGAAGAAGTATTCAAAGAGGAACTGGGGACCTGGAGGGGTCCACCAGCAAAGATACACGTGAAAGAAAATGTAACGCCAAGATTTTACAAACCCCGTCCTGTACCATATGCGATGAAGAAGAAAGTTGAGTTTGAGTTAGAGAGGCTCACTAAGCAAGGTAACATTGAACCAGTAAAGTTTGCGGAATGGGCTGCACCAATTGTTCCAGTATTAAAGCCAGATGGTGCTGTACGTATATGTGGTGACTATAAGTTAACAGTGAACCAAGTCTCGAAGCTGGAGCAGTATCCTTTGCCCAAGGTGGAGGATGTGTTTGAAAAGCTGTCGGGAGGTGAAAGGTTTAGTAAACTGGACCTCAGTCAGGCATATCAACAAGTAGTGCTGGAAGAAGGGTCAAAGGCGTATGTTACCCTGAACACACACAAAGGTTTGTTCCAAGTTAATTGTTTACCTTTTGGGGTTTCCTCGAGTCCAGCTATTTTCCAGAGAATAATGGAGGGACTAGTGGCAGGAATTCCGAAGGTGGCTGTGTATTTAGACGATATCCTGTTGATGGGTAGGAACATTCGAGAGCATCTGGAGACGCTGAATGAGGTGCTGAGACGACTGCGAGAGGCAGGTCTACGGGTGAAGAGGAGTAAATGTGCTTTCATGGCAACGGAAGCAGAATTCCTGGGCTACAAGGTGGATGCATCAGGCCTACACCCCCTGCCAAATAAAGTGGAAGCCATTCAACAGGCGCCAGCACCCACAAATGTTACAGAACTGAAAGCCTATTTAGGCTTACTTAACTATTATAACAGGTTCCTGCCAAATCTGTCAACCCTGTTAGCTCCTTTACATAAGTTATTAAGGAAGGAAGCTCAGTGGTCGTGGCAAGAGGAACAGGACAGAGCGTTTGAACAGTCAAAGGAACTAATGCAATCTTCAGAGGTTTTGGTGCACTACGATAGTCACAAGGACTTAATTTTGTCATGTGATGCCTCACCCTATGGATTAGGGGCTGTGTTGGCACACCGCATGCAAGATGGACAAGAGAGACCCATTGGGTTCATGTCACGAACTTTGACACCAGCGGAGTCAAACTATTCCCAGTTAGATAAAGAGGGTTTAGCTGTAATGTTTGGAATCAAGCGATTTCACAAGTACCTCTATGGGAGGAAGTTTACTATTTGCACTGATCATAAGCCTTTGTTGTCATTATTCAACGAGATGAAAGCGGTACCGCAGATGGTTTCTCCCCGCATTCAGAGATGGGCTGTAACATTGAGAGCTTATGAATACGAGATTGTTTATAAGCCCGGGAAACACCATAGTAATGCAGATGCACTAAGTCGGTTGCCGATGCCAGGGCATCTCCAGGAAGAGGAAGCGGAGGACCGAGTTTTGATGATGGAAGACATCACGTTGGTGTCTGCCAGAGAACTGAGTGTTTGGACACACAAAGACCCGGTGCTTGCTAGAGTGTTTCAGTGGGTTCAGCAAGGCTGGCCAGTCCAACAAACGGATCCAGTTTTTCGGCCTTATGAAGTGAGAAAAACAGAGCTGAGTGTGCAAGATGGATGCGTATTGTGGGGGGCACGAGTGATAATTCCGTCCCCAGGAAGACGGGCACTTTTACAGCAGTTGCACCAAGGTCATGTGGGCATTACCCGAATGAAGGCCTTAGCCCGAAGTTATTTTTGGTGGCCCAAGTTGGACCACGAGATTGAAGTCGTTGTGAATGAGTGTAAAACATGTCAACAACATCGCAACTTGCCGGTGGCGGCGCCACTACATCCATGGGAGTGGCCGAGTAGACCTTGGCAGAGACTTCATATAGACTATGCAGGACCTTTCATGGGGGCCATGTTTTTGATAATCATGGATGCTCATTCGAAATGGATGGATGCCTATCAAGTCAAGACACCCACTTCGCTCGTTACCATTGAATGTTTGAGGAGGAGTTTCAGTAGCCAAGGACTGCCTGAGACTATTGTATCCGATAATGCTTCATGTTTCACGAGTGAAGAGTTCAAGGGTTTTCTGAGAAAAAATGGAATCGTACACATTACCTCAGCACCCTACCATGCAGCTACAAACGGTTGTGCTGAAAGGGTGGTTCAGACTTTTAAAGCCATGATGAAAAAGTCTGGAGAAGGAAGTATAGCAGCAAAAGTGTCTAGGGTGTTATTCAACTACCGTATTACACCACTATCTACCACGGGTTTGTCACCTGCCGAGATGTTGCAAGGACGGAGATTGAGATCCATGCTGGATCTAGTGTATCCAAATGTCCGGGCTAAGGTGGAGGGGACCCAGTGGAGGCAAAAAGAATGTCATGATAGACGACGGAGAGAGCGAAGTTTTCTGGAGGGAGATGCAGTGATGACGCGAAATTTCAGTTATGGACCTAAGTGGATTCCAGGGTTCATTGTCAAGAGCACAGGTCCATTATCGTACCAGGTGAGGTTGAATGGAGATTTCTTGGTGAGGAGACATGTAGACCAAATTCTGAGGAGCGAACAGAAGAAGGATGCCATGGAACTGCCGGCCTCGGAACTACCGTTAAGTTCGGAACCAGGGCTCGCAGTGGCAGGAGGATCGCAAATTGAGGGAGACCGCCAGGACGTGGAAGGAGAGGTTTCTGAGGATCCAACCGTGCCAGGGAAGGACACACCGATACCTGAAGTGGTAACAGTGACACCGGAGTCACCTAAGGTGGTACCACTGCGCTGTTCTAAGCGTGTGCTGGTTAAACCTAGTTACTTGAAGGACTATCAATGTTAACAAAAGTGCATGTATAGATTACCAGCCTAAAAAATAGTAGATGGTATGGTAACCAGTCAATAACTAGCCTGTTATTTACAAGTAAGTGATTAAATGCATTATGGAACTTGTTCCCTAGTTTTGCTAATGTAGGAAATTGTGTCTTAGCTTAAAAGGGGAGGAATGTAGTATTCAGGCTGGTAATGTGGTTGTTGTACTGTAGGGGCACTGTGTGGGGAATTCAGCATGTACTGTTGGTTCTGTATTCTCTGGTAACTTGTTGGTTCTGGTGGATGTATGACTTGCAGAAGTTGTGTGAAGAAGCATGGGTGCGCACCTGGAGGCTCTTAATAAAGAAAGGCCTTACAACTCCATAAACCGTGTGGTCTACTTATTTCCCAGGATATAACAACTTCATACATATCTCATCATCATCATCATCATCAGCCCCCTTTTTCCCATTATCTACATGGGGTCTGGGTATCGTGTTAACTGTCATCAACTCTCTTGATTCAGTGCCACACTCCTGCCTTCTTCAACACTCATGTCTGACTGTCTCAGATCTTCTTTCACACAATCCACCTCTTTGCTGGACGTCCTTGCTTCCTCTTACCTTCTTCCTGTCTGTCCCAAATCTTCCACACCCGAGTGTCTTCTGCTTTTCTGCATGTGCCCAAACCACCGTAATCTGTTCTCTTTGAGCTTTCCTGCAATTGGAGTTACTTTGGCTTCTGCTCTTATGTCCTCAATTCTTCATCTGTCCCACAGTGTGCATTCTACCATCTTTCTCAGGCACTTCATCTCCATCACCTCTAGCTTATTCAACTGTTCTGCCTTTATTGCCCAGGTTTTTGTACCATAAAGTAGTACTGGTCGCACCACTGTCTTGTACACCTTACTTTTCAGCTTCTTTGGCATTCTTCTGTCATAGACTACATCTGATACCCTATGCCAGTTGG